>NC_092821.1:141716958-142016958 GCF_023375885.2 Dermacentor andersoni
AAATGTTTACGGGATTATCGAAGACATCGATCTGAATTCAGTGTGCAGTAGATTTAACTGCGTGACCCTCATATAGTGATTCATTAAATTAGAGGTATCACGCTTTAACCGAGCTTAAATTCGCATTTGTCATGTCCCGTAAACTTTTTTGACCGGCTGTACAGTGTGGTCAACTGTTAAATGTGACTACAAATCAGTAGAGTTGGTGACTGATTGATCACCGGTTACTACCGACACTCGGCGGCAAATTTTCTGCTGTATAAAGCTCTACCTAACGCATCAGATCAATCACGTTTGCAACGATAGCTGTTAGGGTTCACAAACCTTAGGGTTTTGAAGTCCGCCGGTGTCTGTCACTGGAATCCCAGAATGCATTGCCAGAATTTTACAAAGAAGCAAAGAAAGGAAGTCCCAGTGCACCACCGGGATTCGAACTCCGGACCCAAAGATTACCAGTCCAACATGCAACCTATCAGCGACTCCGCAAATGCCGTAGCAATGAATATTCACATACTCCGTTTCATACATAGCTGGCAACGATGCGGGAGGCTACAGCAAGTACTGCGGCCACATAGGATTGTAACTTCACGCGTTTCTCACTGCAGTTGTTCTGGTTCTTCAACGTTTTCTACGACATAACTTTTTTAGGATTAGACTCATAGCTTCTGGGAGCAACTTTAGGTTAAATCAAATATTACCCACATTTGTGCGGCCACATAGGATTGTAACTCCACGCGTTTCTCACTGCAGTTGTTCTGGTTCTGCAACGTTTTCTAAGACATAACTTTTTGAGGATTAGAATCATAGCTTCTGGGAGCAACTTTAGGTTAAATAAAATATTACCCACATTTGTGCATCCAGTGGTGACGCACTACGTTTAGGTCACTAGCGCGCATGATGTTCTTCGAAGCAAACATCTCACTCCGCTCGGTTGGCGGTAAATAGGTACAGGTTTCATACGCCTTTCATGCAAGAAGTAGGCCACATTTCGCGATACAGAGCTACGAGACCTAATTTTACATCGAATTACGTGACGCGTACCTAAGGTCTTTCTTTTGTCTTTGACGCACTATTTTTCGGTCGCGGATGCGAGCGGTGACAGAAGTGTCTCCGGGCTTCGTAACGTTGCCTGCGCTGCATGAAAAAGGTCTACAGACATATGCTGTGCCTGGCCTCTTTAGTGGTCATTAGAATGATTGGCTGGTGTAGCGTATTTCCGCTTATTAGTAGACCAGGGCCGATCTGAAATGGCATAAACAATGCCACGGCCCGAAACCGCACAACAATTATTTCGCTTAATATTGCACTATCGCGTCACTTCTTCGCGTTCAACTCTAAAAATATTTTACACCCTTTGGAGGGTATATCGGCCACACAACGATAATCGTCATCTGCCTTGCTTGAGTTTGCTTTCTTGAAAACGCCGCGCCCGCTACTTTCCTGTCGGCAATGCTTTGTCAAGCTGATAACGCGCATGCCGTTCGTTACTGGGAAGTACCGGGCTGGCCGCGTTAAAGAAAGGAAATGCGGACAAGACAGATGACGTTTATTGTTGTGTGGCAAGATACGACTCAAAGGGTGTATAGTTTTCTTAGAGTGTATCGGTGAAACTAGACAAGTTAATTCCTTTTGTCCCGCGAAGTTGACGACATGATAAAGTTGCTTTGGTTTGAACACTGAGCACGTGTTCTCTTTAGTATAAAGGGTGTTTCAGCGAACACTTTCAAAAATGTTGAAAAATTGCCTGTGGCTGGTAGTGCAATTCTGGTCCACGAGCTGGTTAGTTACTCGAAGAGGCGGGCATTATTTACTTGCAGAAAAAATAGAAATGCGTAATCGACTAACTACCAAAGATTTACTAATTAAGTTTCTAACTAATTACCTCATGACACATATTGTAATTTAGAAGTTCTAGCGGATGAAACTGCAAGGCATATCCGGTTGAAAATAATTGTGCGGATGACACCACATACGAGATATGCGTCGTCGAACTTGGGGTTAAAATGCACTGTGGTTCCACTTATTTTCTTAACAAAACGTCTTTTTATGTATTGAAGCACAAAAGTAACTGGAACGCCAATGCGTTTCTCCGCAAAATCGGGAAACTAATATCTCAAAACTGGTCTGATCCTGAGAATTCGTTCCTAGTGTATCCGCCTTGCGAACTCTCCGGCTAGAATTTGTAAATTGCAATACGTGTCATAAGGAAATTAGTTAAAATTAATTAGACAACTTTTGTTAATTAGACGATCATGCGTCTCATTTTTTTCGTGCAAGTAATGTCCACCTCTTCGAGTAGACCAGCTCATGGACTGGAATCGTGCGATCTGCCACAGGCAATATTAATTTTCTTTTTAAGTGTTCGCTGAATCACCCGGTAGTTTACCCCACTAAACAACGAACAAAATACCGGGAGGAGCCTGGACTGTCAATGTTGCTTTTAGCTTTTGCTTGTTTCGATTTTATTCTTCAACATCATCTTACGGATAGCAAAAGCAATGCGAAAATGCAGTGTGAAAATATAGCGTGAGCAACGCTTAGGCGAGTGATAGGTTAAAATTAATCATTATATTTTTATCACTTGCCAACATTGTAAAAGACAGGCCAAAAGAGTATTGGAAGTACCGAACTGACAAGGAGAACCATATATCAAAAGCTTCTCTTAGTGTACATAAGACAAATAAAGGGGCATCGCCGGACACTTCGTCAACTATTTCCAATAGTATATTTTCTGTTCCTGGCGCCTGTATTCGTATAGATATGTTACCACCTTCCTCGAAGTTATGTCATTAATTAATTGAGTGCACTTTATTTTTTACTCAATTTGAGGACTGAACATTCTACGAGTCCGACCAAGTTCCCAAACGTATTCATCTGCCGTTTGGCTAAATTTGTTTATTTCTTTTGCCGTCGAGAAACCTGCCCGACGAGAGTAAGACTCTCTTGTCCATAACTATGCTGGTAGCTTGTGTTAAAGCTGAGCTATCGTAGTGCCACGGTTCTCTAGCGCTTTTTGTAGAAAACTCAATGGCCACCAACATGAACTCCGAGATTTGCGCGCACCGGAAAGCCAGCCGGCGCGCTCAAATTTCAGAGGCCATGATCCCAACTTATTAACGCGATAGCGTTAAGGGCCCCAAGTTGTAAAGCATCCGGCGGCGGCGTCCAGTGTCACACGTCGTTTCAGCAAACATACTTTGGAACCATCCATACCCAGGCCCGCCATGTGGCGTAAGGAAGCTGCTGAACTAATTTAATTTCTCAAGCTAAAATATGTCGAAAAATCGTAAAGTATGCCTTACGCGCAACCTACAGACACGATTGCGTTGGATTATAATTTGACTATACGACAAAACATGATTCTGGTACGCGAAAACTCAATGAAACTCCCTTTTCCAGCGTTTCTACCATCCATAGACCGGCCACGGCGTCCACTATTTGAGCGCGCCGGCGCGCGCCGGCGCGCGCCGGCGCGCGAGTATCTTGGCGGCGACGAAGCGGCGCGCCCGGCTCGTTGCAACACCACCATCCAGATGGCGCTTGCCTCCGCCGCATCGTGGAAAAGAAACCTGCCATGAGTAACTACTTAAGAGGAAAAAACGAAATCAGGAAAGAAACAATTTATGATAGCTCAAAGGGAGGCTCATTACTTTTCGAAGCGAGATCGGGATGCCTTAGAACACGCACCTATAAAGCGAGATATAATAAGGAAGAAGAAGCATGTGCTTGCGGCGGTAAAGCTAGGGAAACGATGGAGCATGTTTTATTAGAATGTGAAGACGTCTACCCAGCGGTCGATTTAGGCACCACTGGCCTTCTTTAAGCCCTTAGGTTCAGCGAGAGCCATGGAAAAGTAAACATGTCTGCAATAGGGATTAGTAAGAGGCGATTGGAGGATTGGTGGAATAAAAGTAGGGAAACGACAAAAAAACGGAGACGTACAAAAGCACAGTTCGCAATAGGGGATCAGATAATTTGGTTGTGGGAGTTCATAGTGTTTTTTTTTTATTGTTTAACCTAGGTAGGACATTAGGCAGTATAATAGCAAGAGCTTGGTGGCACAACCCACCGCCCCGTTCCAAAGGGGACGCTCATAACATCCATCCATCCATCAATCGTACCGCATCGTGGCCCACGCAAGAGGCCGCGTTTCTACCAGAATGCCCGCGGCCAGCGTTTCCCGGTAAACATTACAGTTACATACGCTCCGGTTGCCGGGAAGCGTCAGAAGCAGTCAGGGATGTTTGAATGCTATCGCGTTCCACTCTTATAGGCGAAGCTAAAGCGTCCTCCAAATTTTTTTAGGCCTACAGTTGCCCTGCTTCGTTTGCTTAGTGGGATATCAGGACGTTTGCAAACAGGATGACATGAGGCAACGATAGACGCTGCACGCTGCACCAACTGAGGGGAGGCGTACCTTTTGAATGTCGTTCGTCGAGGCGGTTCGCTCGATGGGTTTGTAGAGGCGTCGCTTGGGATGAGTCGAGAGCTGCACCAGAGAGGCAGAACGTGCCACTGTCTTTTGGGATACCGTTACAAAATACTTTCCGAATGTCTTTCGGTGATTACGAAATATCTTTCAATGCGAAGGCATCTCTTCGCTTAGGCGGACCCACTTTTTGGAAAAATTGCGATATACCAGGTGTTCCAGTTATCGCGGAGAACTTAAAAGAAAGAACAGGGATGATGCGGTGAAAACAAATGTCACTGTACCACGAGCGAAATACCTGACTCGCACCGCGCCCATGCCACTGTAGCTTAGAAGGGTAGTGGTTCTGAGTGGTCGGTTTTCCATAATGTTTAGTGCGGTGTGATGCAGGACAGAGGGACACGGAAAAGACGAGGACGAGGAGCGCTCGTCTTCATCTTTTACGTGTCCCTCGTTCCTGCTTCGCGCTGCACTACTTACCATTGTGGCGCGAGCCTCACACGATTTTACTGACGTCGCACCGTGAGCAGTTGCTGTCAGGGAGGGCAGTCTGGCTAGTTTTGGTTGTGGAAATACAGCGTCGCCATTTTTATAGCAGCTAACACAAGATTTAATAATTCACGTATATTTGACCCTGACTTTTGAATCTACGAAACAATAAAGGAAAATGATGCAAATATATTTAGAAATAAGACGTTTCTTTCTTTGTTTTCTCATCTTGAGGGATATTTTTTTTCTATTTTTTAGCTTATTTTGCAGCAGCGTCGGCCACTGTTTAGCATGATAATTTCACTCTGTTCACTCATTATACTGAGCCTACGGCCGAAATTAAAGCCCGTAGGTTGTTGCCGGCACTGTCACGGGTCGCTTGCTTTGCGTATAGCAACGAAAGCAAGAGTGGAAACAGCAGGTATGCATCATCTATGCTTTCGAGCGATCAGTTTCGTTTTGCCGTGCCCTGGACAACATGGCAGATGACGCTTTGCTACAAGTCGACAGACGGCGCTTGCCATTTTCAACAAAATTCGCAATAGTGGATCAGAAAGTCTGGTGCTGGGAATTCTTCGGGTTGAAAAAACAATGAACAACCCTTGGCCTACGGGAGAATGGGTGTAGGCAAAGCTCGTCCTGCGTGCACCTGACCTTCGTCACGGTACCCACAGGTGACTTTACCGGATTGCTTCGGCCTTCCGCTACCTCAGCTCGGGATCTTCATATCGTTGCTGTCGTATTGGCTGTACTCGGGCGGCTCTAACGGATGGATAGGCGCGCTGACGGCGAGCCCTTTCAAGGTCGAGTCCTCGCCGCCGCTCGTCGAACGCTGCCCGTTTCTCGGGGGAACGCACAACGCGTGGCCGTTCCATCCGTTTTCCGAGAATGAACTGAACGAAAACGAAGCCGGTGGAAACGAAACCCTTCCTGCCCTTTCCCTCCCCGGCTGAAGCAAAACGTTCTTGATTGGATACGCGTTTGGCGTGAGCGCGCGCCTAAGCAGCTGGAATCCTTGCTGATGACTCACACTACGGCGCCGGCGCAGCTGTCAACTCATCAAACGGCCCTTTCCTGCAGCTGCTCTGCTCTGGGAGCAACTGGGTTTTTGCGTGACCACGACAACGCCGCTTGTGAGCCAATACAATCTTCGCGTGAAAAAATAGGACGCACATTATGCAAAATAAGAACAAGAGTTTGGTGACACAAACACCGCCTCGTTCCAAAGGGGACGCTCATAGAATCCATCCATCCATCCATACCATGTTGACCGCCGAATGTGAAGCAGTGGCAATCATTCACTTCTTTCAAGAAATAAAGAAGGCAATTCAAGCTGCAGCTTCACCTCGAGGTGAACTTCGATTTCCCTATAGGTGGTGTCCAGAACATGCATGACGAAACGACCAGCTGGAAACAAGTCCATGACGTGTTTCCGACTCCCGAAATCGCTACTGCGGCATGCATACAGCAAAAGCATGTCTTCGAGATAATTATCGTTATTCAGAGGAAGACGCCGCTTCGGCGTAGATTTGAACAGCACTTTTCGTGGTGTCCAAATCCAAGCCCTAGGGACGGCTCACTCTGGGCAACAGATACAGACCTCGAAGGCCGTGCTTTTGCGTATTACGTGTGTCGGAAGTGCTTACATGTGCAACGAGTCACGTGGCATGCAAAAGTTAACTCATTAGACAACAGACCTGAATAAAATTTGTTGCAGTTAAGAGATAAAGCTGAATTCTACCGACTGAAAGAAAACATAATTTTGATTTAGTGAATGAACTTCATGAAAAGTGACTGGTTATCTGGAATCGGAAAGGCTCCCTGAAACGGTTAGGACAAATTTTGTAGAAGCGTAGGGTACAGTTAAAGTAAAACATTCGCGCCACAATTTAGGTGAAGCATCTCATATTAAGAGAGCTACGGATGATTACAAGTTGCCGTCCCCCATAGTCATGCTTTTTCTCCTCAACTCATTCGCTGAGTGATCGGGGCTCAATACAATTAATAGACATTAGTTTTCTTAAATGCCAAACCTCCCAAACCGCACAAAATTCGTGGCAGTGGATTCCCAGGATAACGATTTCTTTGTCATCTAGTATTTAGATATCGACTCCTGAACGCATAGTAGGTGTTCTTTTAATGAAAGATGGGCGATATACCACTTTTTTTCGGATGCGAATAGAATAAGACTAGTAGGTATCGAATATGGAATCGAATGCCCAATGGTCAGATGCAGACGCATATATTTACAGCAGGATTACTTATTTTGGTTAAGTTAGGTACCGTGCTTGTGCTGGCTAGTGCAGAAACGACGGCTTACTTTCAGGAGCCATCGATCAGTTTCAAACACAGGATGAGGGATTGTCATTAGAATAATTGGAAGTGCATCCCCTCAACGACATTAAAGCTTAGTTGCACACAAGCCCTCCAAAAAGAAAAAAGAAAAAGACGGCCGTTGTATATGACTAGCTTTCAAAAGAGATCAACTAAATGGTTGCCGAAAAAAAAAACAGGCTAGAATTTGCGGACAAAGAAAAAAAAAACTACTGAGGGGCTTGTCTACCGAAGACGCATGTTGAAAGGCTCATTGCAAAGAAAACGTCACTTGCTGCACCGTAAAAGATACGAGTTCTAGAGTGCCAGACTTCCAAGAACACTAAGTGACAGAGCACATGCGAAACTCCCAGGTTGTCACGTAGGCCTCCAACACGAAGCCGTAAACACAGCTTGCATTGCGCATTTTATTTCTGCATTCCTTCGAATACTTTTGTCGTCGTCAAATTTTTGATCACGAGCGGTACATTTCTTAGCACACGGGGAACATCAGTTAGGCTTAAACAGTTCGTTTATGCCGAACGTTTGGTTCGTTTTGAGCATTCGAATATACCGAATAGTTAATTTTGAAAAAAAAAAGTATCGCATATTACACATTCACTATTCGCATTCGAAACTTCGAATATTCGCTGTCCCCTTTTACTTTATTTTCGTGTATAGCTCATAACAGAAGCAATCTCGTCACACGCACAACGTCAGCGTAACCTATGTACACAGAGAAAGTTTATGTACATTAAATGTACCTTCCTCACAACGCCAATACTTCAGCATTAACACAGGTATCTACACCAAAGAAACTCCGAGAAAACAGATTCCCAGAGTGGGTGAGGTTGTCATAACATTCATAATTGAAAAAAAAAAGAAGGGAAACCTCCTGGAGATTGACGCGCCTTTACCCCAGCCATGGTCTTTTCCACGCTCAGGAAGAAATCAATGTCGTTCCTGACTTCGGTAGTGTCGTCCAAGCCGCTGTCCTTGAGGTGGTTCAGAAAGGCGGCCACGAATTCGTCCATGAAGTCATCGTTCTTGTATGCTGTCACAGGCACGAACATCTCCGGTGGAAACAGCTGCCGGAAAACCCAAAAGACGACGTTCACCACTTTGTTTCGCTTTCGCCTCATTGCTTCCACAATTTTCAACTAAAGTGTATTAGTCGATAACCGATACGCAGTCGCGAAACGTCATCACTTAAAGGAATATGCTTAAAAGAAAGAAAAAATAACGGTGCTGTATTGATAGCCGACCTTTCTACAATTTGAAAGGCGCCTTTACCGTGAGAAGATAAGCCAGATATGCCAGGAGGCAAATCAGATAAGGCGCAAGAAGTGAAAGATGGGTGACGACGCTGCCTCGGAATTTTTGGCTCGAGCTAACCGTCACCATAGCCTCCGAGATCGGGCGGCGTGCGCCATGCACGCCGCCCGATCTCGGAGGGCTTGCCGTGACATTTTGGATTGTGATGGCGTGTGCTAGGGTCTGGTTAAATTTTTTTTGTCGCAAAACCTGGACTACATCGTACTGTACTAAGGGCCTTAGATTTAACCAAGAAAGTTTCGAGAGCTTCTACTGCGACGTCATGAGATAAAAGAAAAACACACGAAATTTATGACGTCACACTTCATACCGGCGCTAGAGTTTCAGCACAAAATTCGAGAAGCGCAACTTTGAGCACCCCCTTCCCTTGGACAGTAAATCCATTGGGCAATCAATGAACAATCGATACATTGCCGCGAAATCAACGAACATGGAGTTTAACACTATCACGTTGTGGTCGTTGGGCGGAATCAGGGCGGAAGGAAATTATGCGCGCAGGACAGACGCTCACTTGCAAACCAAGGTTTCATTAACATAATAGTTAATAGAATAACACAATAGCATAATAGCTGCACGTGTGAAATCGGAAGGTAGATACAAGGCTCCCACAGATTCACATGAAAAGTCCCCCCCCCCCCCCCCCCTACCTAAAAGAAGAACACCCTAATATCTACCGGGATAACTTGTTTCTTTATCCGTCAGCGCTGTACTGATGGCTGACTGTGAGTGGCTGACTGTGAGCAAAACTGTGAGTGACAAAACTAGCGTTTTATTTGCCGAACCCGTGCCCTCGAAAACAGGCTACACTCAATGAACAACGACAGCGGCGAACACAGTCGGCGATCGTCGAAAATCTGATCAGTGGGTCAAGCGCGCCCGCTTTTATACACGAGTCATCGGATGTTCCAGAGTAATCGCTAGTGCCCGCGTGTCTTTCAGAAAGCCCTACACAATTCGCGTGGCGCGTACACGCAATCAGATCCCACTAGTTTCGGTGCACAACAGACAGCGGATAGAACCGTCGATAACATTCGAGAAGCTTCCGATACGTGCAGGCGCGTCCTGCGCTGAGCAATAACATTTGTTAGCCCCTTCAGTCACGAATTATGTTAGATTGTCGATAAATGTGTAAAATTTACAGAACCCTATGCCAAGGTGCTGGAGGCCTTCATAGAAAGCAAGTCAAGGCGGGACGAGAATGATTGTGCATTTTATAGAGAGCTATCATAATTACGTGCTAATTATATATTCATTTACTGTACAGTCAGTAATGCTACGTCTCTTCATTAAACATACTGGATCACCCGCTCGAATTACATGCACAGGTTAATTATTCGGCACAGGTATTTATACGAGGGAAAAAAACATCTTTCGAATTTACTACCGAAACGCCCCACTTCAAACGTCCCGTCAAACACAGTAGTGCCTTCACCAAAGCAGTTGTTTCTAAAGCGATAAATTTCTCTCAAAAGTGGAGTGGGCGTACTTTAGGAAAGCAGAGTGTTCAGTTTACTCGATGCTTAATGTTCGTTCATTCATTCACAAAACTTTGTTAGTGTCCTGAAGCCCGATCTTTTCAGACCGAGGCGGGCCGCGTCCACGTCGGCACCGCCAGGCCGAGCATTATGGCGTCTTCGTGGACCCTCTGGACAGCCCGTAGCCTTGCAACCACGGCACAGTAATGGCAAAAATAAGTCGCGTCCACAAACGTGTACGCCGCGACTGAAGGGGTTAGGCGGTGGAACAAGGCCACCCGACAAACAAGTACGCGTGTCAGTATGCACGGGCTTTTACAATGCGCGCACTTGGTTAATGCCGGGCAAACACTCACGTAGCATTTCATATCCCCGACAACCGGCGTGTAGAAAGGCCATATCGGGTGTAGCTGCTCGAACTTGCTGATGACGTAGCTGACGCCCCGCGACTTCGCAGAGTACAGTTCTCTGACAAGATCGGCGTGAAAACCTTCACACACACGCGCACACACGCAAAAAAAAAAAAGAAGAGCACGTGATTGGTGTATATAGTTATTACAGAATGACTATACTAGGACGCGAGACATTCGTCGCGGATTATGACTTTTCAGCACTTAGATTTAAAATGAGGGCCGTGTAAATCATTCTCACGCACCCTCCCCCCTCGGTTAGCTTACGCAGGCACCAACCTGCAAATTTAATTTAGGCAACGTATGCAGGCGAAATACACGCATTGTGCGGCATGAAGTCGATATAATATCCTTGAAAGGCCTCTGCCGTTACAGAGACATCAACAGATTAAGATAAGTTCAACAGTATTAATAACCCGCCGTGGTTGCTTAGTGGCTATGGTGTTGGGCTGCCGAACACGAGGTCGCGCGATCGAATCCCGGCCACGGCGGCCGCATTTAGATGGGGGCGAAATGCGCAAACACCCGTGTACTTAGAATTAGGCGCACGGTAAAGAAGCCCAGGTGGTCCACATTTCCGGAGTCCCCCACTATAATCATGCTTCATGATCAGATCGTAGTTTTGGCGCGTAAAACCCCATAATTCGTTTAATAATGTTAATACTATAAATTATTAATTTCTTCCTTAATTAATAAAAGGCATCTGTTACCGTGAGAAGGGACCCGGTGAGCTAAGAAGCAAGACGGTGGCGCCACCACCTCCAAGTTCTCGCACCAGATTGCTGTGACGTCATGAATATATAATGAAGGCGTCCGCTCGGAGCCAGCTACATTTCCACTGGGAAAGATGGGATGGTTTGTATTCCAATGTAGCAAGAATTAGACCACGCCTCGTTTGGAGAAAATTTGCTTTGGCACAACCACGTGACAATATGCTATGTGACGTCACGCTGACGCATACCGGCGCTGAGATGCACGCGCAAAATGGAAAAAAAAAAGACTGGAAGTTTAGCCTTCATTTTCTGTCCTAGCATGCAATCAACAACAGATACGGCAAAATTATCGAATCTAGAATTTTGAAAGGATACCTTATGAGCTTAAATTAAAGTATTTCTCCTCGACGTCCCTCTAAGGCCAGGATTTTTCTCGACTAACGTCTGAACACTCTATAACCAACTAGTCTAAGTTATACGTGTGCCCCGAGTTCTTTGCAAGGCATCTTTAAATTTTCTATTCATCACTTAAATTTGTTCTTATAAGAGCAAAGATACGTAGCAAACGCTATACAGCACCTACCGACTATACAGCTTTCCCATTGGAAACCTGCACAGCTTGGTGACAAATAGATAATTGACAAGGATTGCCTAAATGGTTATCACACTCGTCTGCACGATCAGAAGAGGGCAGAGGCAACGAGGTGGCGAGCTTGGGCAAGTTAGTTAAGTTGGTTAAGTGGACAAAAAAAAAACAACAACAACGATGTGTGATGCAGCGCTCCATCACATAGCACTGAACGTTCTCACGCCGCCGCGTGCATACACTACATTAGCTTAAAGAAATGCCTTAATCGTGAGGGAAATTCACAGCAGCCAACAATGTGCAACTTTGCCACCAAGTGTCACGTAAGACCAACTACAACATCACTCCGGCGGGTGCTAACTTTAACCGAATATTTCGCACCTACTAGTTTTCATGCCACCTATGCACCAGCTTGCCGTGCGAAACGCTCTACTTAATGCAGCTTTAGCACAGCGTTACCGTCTTACCGTTCACGATACCGGCTGTCGCAACTACGCATGCGCGGAGTTTACCGCGCTCCGGTATAGTTTACACCGGACGGCGCTGCCTTCGGTTACGGTGACAGTGTCACGGACGCGCGACCACGCCTTCCAGCTTCGACAATAACTCGTTCGTGTTAATTTGCTCTCAGTCACAACAACGTGACATAAATAGTCGTTAGTTATCAACTTGGTGATAAAGTTAGTTTCGAAGCGGGCAGCGAGGGCATGCTCATTTTGTTGCGTAGTCACGGTAACCGGCGCAGCCGTCCGGTAAACCTATACCAGCTCATAGCAAACTCTGCGAATTTGCCGTGTCGTGGCTACCAACTGTCCGTAACGTTGAGGCGGTAGCACTCTGCTGAAGCTGTCTGTTAAGTGTAGAGCGTTTCGCTCACCCCATCTGTGACCGCTCTCTGGCCACAACAGTACCATGGTCCTTACGAAGCATCGTGCCCATTTTGGAACACAGGAATCCAGAATGTGACAGTGACACACCTACTATGGACGTGCCCAGGACTTCATCTAAGCCGTCTCCGCCACCTCCGGGCAACAGGCCTTCGGCCTGGCCGCCCACCCGACCTTGAACGTTGGATTTATGGACCACGTCATCGTTCACTTAGATTTTTTGCGCGAGTCGAATCTGTTCGTGTACTTTTAACGTCCTTTGTATTATGCCTAAAGGCAAGCTTTCAAATTAAAAAAAAAAAGTGTAGAGCGTTTCGTACGGCAAACTGGGGGCGAACGCCCAAATTTCGTAGTGTCATCTGGTATACTGAAACCAAATAACTTTTGTAGCCACGATGACACTCTTTTTGCTAGGCGTTAGTCGTTACTACTCAATACTAACTCAATACTAAATATAGTAACTCAATATAGTAACTCAATATACTAACTTCACCTGTAACATCCCATAAAATTTACACTCTAATGCTGTCCATTTCACCTGTAATTGTCGAATGCACGCGTGACGAATAATCGTGGCTCAAAAGTAAGTTCGGTGTTCCGTATCAAATTGGTCACGACTGTGCAATGAAAGCACCCCGCTGTGTGAAGCAGAATGTGCAGCCACTGGAACACGATGAACATTTCTTCCTCTTACGTAGCCGAAAGAGGGATATATATAAGATGCATCATCATCAGAGCCAAATGCTGCTCGTTACGGCTTGGAGGTCAACGCTACACCCCACAGTAATCACATGACTGGACACAGTCAGCAAAGTGATTTTTTTTTTCTGTCGTTTTAACTGTCGACACTCTTCGCATTTTGTATCAAGAGCGTAAGCACTTGGCACGTTGCGACAGAACAGCGACTTTTATGAAATAAAAAAAGGAGAGATATAAAAACATCAATATATGAAAGACACCGCGCAGACAAATGATTCAGTTACATTCAAGCACGTGCACAAGAGTACTCCGTGATACCCTGACATAATTCGGTGCGAGTCTCGCTCTCAACACTATAGTTCATATGCCCGAATGCGAGCCACTGCACCCTCCAAAATAAAGTTCCCGAGTGGCGGCAAAATTTAAATAATTTTGTCTCCACCATGACGTAACAAAAAAAAAAGAGCAATAATGATTGTATGGCGCACCTATAGACATTTGGACAACGGCGTGCTTATACATCGTCACCGACTATAATTAGTGTTTCTTTCCTTTTTTTTTTTTGAGAAGACTGATACGCAAATATTAATCCGTGCCAGAATATTAAGACAGCGCGAGTGGATGAAACCTAATGATTGCTCTTTCTATATATGTGGGTGAAAGAGAAGTGTAAAAGTTCGGCCTCGAGCAAATAATGCCCCCGAAACGCGCGTCCACTTGGCATGGGCAAACGGATCACACCCACTCACCTTCGGTAGCGCGACAGATACGATACGCTTCCTTGGCAATCTTGTGCAGCTCGAAAATTTTGCTGGGCCACTGGTCGGAACCATCTGCGTCGCGCACGGGAGGAAAAATGCGGAGCTTCTGTATAGTCTACCCATGTTTTCGCGTTACAGCGATAGCTTTTAACGCTGTCGATGTCACTATTGCGTGGTTGAGTTCGGCCACTGGTTGGTGCCCTTACCTGCCTGCGTTAACAGAAGGGAGAGAAATGCGGAATTCGTGTGCTCGACAGTGTCGCCATGTCGCACGTATACAGGTGTGCGTGCGTGTGTGCGTGCATGTGTGCAAGTAAATAAAATGAACTTGTTAGCGTCTGTGGGTATTTTAAGGATTCCTTTCATCCACGCCTTTCGCGCTGCAGTATCATATGCCTCAGTCCGACCAGGTAGCCAAATAAGCTATCCTCATCGTCAACGTGACCACATGGCGAAGGAAAATGAGCCTCTGCCCGCCGCTTGCGGATCCAGCTCATGTCCGTGTGGCAATGTGCAGGCTGGACAGAGCCTGATTCGTACACAAACTACGCCGCTGTACCGCAGTTTTAGGAGTCGGGCGACTTGTGCAGCGTCACGAGAACTGCCAGCGTGATGGGGTCTGCACGTATGTTACGGAGCACACAGCAGCCAGTGCCGTAAGGGGATGAAAACGACGCCCTTGCTTGTCGCAAACATGACGATCTCTAAGCTCCTCCACCTTGCGGGCTTCCGCTCAACTAACTTTGCCAAATCATGGCCCCCGACATCAACCAACGCGCACAGGGTGTGATCTCGGAGGCCATGGCCATATTCAATGTCCCTTGCTTCGAGTTGTCGATTAAATTAGCCCTCGCGCTGCAATTCGCCATACCCTCCTGGTTACCTAGCATGAAAGAGTGGAAAGGCGTTGCTTCTGTGCAGGTTCTGCTCCGCCCCCCCCTCCCCCCCGGCGGACCAAGACAAATTTGTCGTCAACTTCGAAGCTTCGATTCTGGGAAGTTTGTAGCGGTTTCCTTGGTAGTTTCGTGCTACAGTCTCGTGGATGGAAATTTTCTTTTTCATGAACCTTGCTTCAATTGGCGGTGTACCGCAGAACTGATTGCCACCCCCCCTCCCCCCCAACAAGATAAAAGACAATGTTTGAGATTTGTACATCTGTATACGGAAATTTCCCGAGCGCTATCCGAACTGTACCGCCTGGATGCTAAAGCCTGTCGGCGAGATGTGCATACCTTTAAAGAGGAGTTCGATGAGGATGCCGTACTCGATGTCTATCACTTCGTTGTGCGGCCTGTACTCCGCGAAGTTCAGATCGACGGCCTCCTTCTGGAAGCCCGAACAGGCGTACTTAAAGTAGTTCTCGCACGGGCTGCCCCTCCAATCGACAAAGCCCATGGTACGGTGCTCTGCGGAGAAGCGCACTGCCATCACCACACCGATTCGTATGAACATGTGCAGAAAGCAAAGCAAAAAAAGAACGCATTTTCGCCCGTAACGCGACGTACTGATAACGATAGGAATGTAATACAGACAATCACACGAAGTTAAGTTTCGCAGTTCGTAGGGTCGTATTACTCGAAGTAAGCATTCGCGTACTAACTACAGAGACACACCGTGACGAGCACCCCACAGACGAACATGAAGATACCTCACTCGATGACCGCAACCGTGAAACACACCCCCACAGACGAACATGAAGATACCTCACTCGATGACCGCAACCGTGAAACGCACCCCACAGACGAACATGAAGAGACCTTACTCGATGACCGCAAACACTCGCTGTCACATTGCTGGCTTGACGAGCAACGCCCGCAGCGGAGTGTGCGCGTGCCGCTCGCTTAATAATTTCAACCGTGCACGCGGCGTCTCAAAACTGAGAACACGCTATCTCAAACACTATAGCCACGCGGAAAGACAGCGCGTGTAGAGCACTGCACGTATGGGCCGATTTTTTTTCGGCCAAGGCGTGCTGTTTCAAACCTTGGCCCAGCCCAGGCCCGTGGCTCCAAGCCCAGGCCCGCGCGATTATAGCCCGGCCCGGCCAGCGCCCACCGGAAGAATTAAGTGCACCTGTCTTAAAGAAATGTAATCATTCAGGCGGTGTATCTGAAGGCTTAAAAGTGGGAGATAGCGAAAAAAAAAATTTTGAAAATTTTTTTTTCCCGCATAGGACGTGTACAGCTAATATGAAATGGCCGACAGAAGCAAAGACTGGTTCGAAAATTTCTGGCAAGGCATTCTAGTTAAAACTCGTGCGTAACACTTTACGTTGTATAAACCGAGGATTACACAGACTTGTAAAAAAAAAGTCCCAGATGTCCTTAACTATCGACTAAGAGACGCGAAGGTGATAGCCTTGTAAAGCTACCTGGATAGCCCTGTAAATTCACCTTAATCCACCTTAATCCACATCGATCCTCCTTAATCCACCTTAATCTTCCTTCATCCACCTTAATGCTCATTAATCGACCTTAATCCACCCTAATCCACCGTAATCCATACACTAATCAATCATGAACTTTGCTAATCATTAATCGTCTCTTATACACAGCTGGACATGCTTTGGTTCGCTTCTGGCCTTCCTTGGGTTACGTGATATTTTCTGTACCTCACAACGTGACCTTGAAACACAGAGATCTAAGGCTTTCGTTTTAAATAGTGGCAGTTTCCCCCGAACGCTAAGCACTGACAGCGATAACAAAAATCATATAGCGTTGCACTATACAGAACCCCTCGCATGGTGCTCGAACAACACACTGAGGCAACGTGGCGCGACGCAGCAAGCAGGACAACTATTGCAGTGCCCAAGGAACGCACGACGCGAATCATTAAAAGCTGGCCTCGACTACGTTCCTAAAGAAATTGCAAGCTAGGATGCTGCTGCGCGCTTCCCTTCCGTTTCTCGCGCTCCCGCGTAGCAGCCGCAGCATTTGCAGGAGCAAAGGAAGGAATGGAATCAGTGTTTCGTGACGTCATTACACGTTCGGCTCGTGCCTACCGAAACCGAACCTGGTTTGAAGAAACAAGCGCTACATAGCAAACTACACAGGATGCTCTTACCCTTGTCACTACATTTTCTAGGGTTTAGAGGATTCGGATCCACAAAACTGGTACGTCAGTGCGGCGTCATGAATTGCAAAACCTTTTTGCCTACTCAGTTCGGCCGCTGTGGTTCGGGGCAAAAAGTGATAGATACTCCATGAGTTTAATCTTTTTTGGCTCTTTAGAATACGATATATAGACACTTTTCAACGACAAATGCTTAACCACATAGGCCAGATCAGACGGCGTCGAAATCTGTGACGTCACGGCGTTTTAGTGGGCGAAGTTGAAGGTATCGTCGCCACCTGTCCCGCGTTGTTTTTTATGGCATACCGATTGTCTCCATAGAGGTAAGACTGGCTTTTTTGGGTGATGTGCGAGGGTAATTTATCAATGCAGCTCAAAAATACTTTTTCTCGTTATAGTGTCCCTTTATGCCCGAATGACGAAGAACAAATTTCTGTCACGCTTGTGACGTGGCCTCCGATAAGTGCGGACGCACAAGGAATTTTGTCAACGTAATAACGTCATGTACACTGTCGCATATACATCGCGTTTGATTCCAGCCTCCTAAGCTGGTAGCCTTGCAGGCCGCGTTTCGCTGCGCTGCGGGCGCCTGGAGTGGCTGGTGACGTCATGTGCAAGCATTTATTTTCAGCGCCATCTGGTGTTATCGGAAGTGAAGGGTATGCGGCAGCACTTGATAACTGTGTCGCGATACATCGTACTCTTGACCTACTGCGATGTATAGAACGATAAGTACGATGCTACTCACCATACTCGCCGCAGGCGTCGTCTGTGCATATCTCCATTTCGGTTTCCGCCGCACGGAGCAGGCCTCCGGATGCGACTGCAAGCGCCCTTTAAATTAGGATGATGATGATGATGGTGCTGATGATGCTGATGATAGCATCAGGTTTAAAGGGGTTACTGAATCAAAAATTCAAACTCGAAATAACTGGTAGAATACATTGCCGCGAGCTCACAGGTACCACCTGTAAAGTACCAATCACAAATGCAGCTTAGAACACATTTCAATTGCAATTTAACGTTCATGCGAGCGGCGAATCGGAAAGTGCAGCACCTACCGATGTAGTCGCCAGCGTAGGCCCTCTTTGTGAACAATGTTACGTCACGAGCTTCGGCAATTGTTTTCGGTGACGTGCGACATCATTGGCTTGTCTCGCCGTTCGGGACGCTGCACCACTATTTGCATCGGGTGTCTTGCACTGACCGCGAACGAAGCGTACGTGGAAAGTTCTTATCGCTTACAGATTAACATGTTACCGGTGCCATATTCGGCAGTAGCATAGAACCCATAGAACTCCTTTCCAGCAACAAAGCTGGTGGCGACGTCTTCCGACGATTTGCGCAACTACAATGCATTCGATTTTTTTTTCGCACCAGCGTTATTGTCTAAGGAAGAACAACACCGGTACGTTAACCTATGATGTTGCTAACAACGCTTAACACCAGCAGTTAGGCAGAATATGTAAGTTGCCGTATTATTATGCAAAAAAGGTGAGGCGTGCAGACAGGACACAAGAAAAGTGGACAACACGAACACCGTGTTGGCTTTTTTCTTCTTCTCTTCTCTTGTATCCTGTCTGCACGCCTCACCTTTTTCGGATAATGAATCCTTACCAACCAGCTCAGCTTTCTGTAGTTCTTGCAGTATTAGTTTTGCGTGCTCTTTGATTAGGCACTGCTTCACCAGATGTCGCTATCAGCGTTGTTGCAGCCGTACATCTCTCCTGTTACCTAGCAAACCGCAAACGGTAAGAAGCTTGCGGTCATGCTAAAGCGTGGCTAAAGCTCTATAATGCCGGGATCATACGGCGTATTAGAATTACGTCCAACGAAGCATTACGGTGGTACCAGCAATGCACAGGTTTCCCACCAAACTAGCAGACAAAACAGGAACACAGATGGCATGGTAGACGATGCACCAGCGGGCGTCACATGTCTGTCTGCTCACCTGATCATCACTGTTTACAAGCTCATACCTCTCACGTCACGGGGCACGAAGTGCTCTTCCAAATCAAGACTGCCACTGATCGTGAGATACGAGCATATCACCAAACAATCGTCGGGCACGCGTGGAGCAAACGAGTTTTCCCTAACATCATTACTAGGTCAATAGGTACTTATTAGGCGCAAAAAAAAAAAAAAGAAAACGTGGGCCCAAATAATATTGTGTCAGTACTCGTTTAAACACGACGGTGGCTCGTGACACATTGCTACATGTTCGTACTTTCCTTTTTTTTTCTTTTGTGTTTTTATCATTGAACGCTTTTATCTATGGCAAGTGCCATCTACAGAGAGGAGGATACCTATCGACGTACACGCGCCTTATTCCATTTCTGCGGAATACTAAATTGCCGGACCGTCACCAGAGTCACTTGGTCCCTGCATCGTCACTCATTCCACCAATCATTATGTCAGTCAATAGCCTGTAATTTGTCAACTAATCTATCAGCCAGCCAAATGAAGCCAGCCACCTTTGGCAAGGCCTGCCCACATGTCTAAAGCTGTTTACCCATGTTTCTTCTCCTTTATTTGTTTGTTTGTTTCTTTCTTTCTTGTCTGTCTCTCATTCAAAATTTGCTTTGAGCTTCCTGTAGCAAATACCTGATGCGCAGTCATTTTCTCGCACTATATTACTTTATTATTTCATATTATTATTCCGGCTTGATCTGGGCATACGTATAAAGCTACTCTAAAGCGAAAGTCACATGGAATTACGGCTGTCTGGAAAAGATTGCACATAAGAAAAAAAAAGCGCCACCAAAGTTTGAATTGCACGAAAAGAGAGACATTTGCTGCACCCACAAGTCGGCCCTGCTCACAATGAATAAAAAAAGGCTTAACCAGTGTGGTTGTCGGCGAACACCATTTACTTACAATACGAAAAAGGCCCCCGTAGGCAAGCTTTGTCTTTAATAAATTTAACTTGTTAGCTTCAGAGATCGGCGCGCTGTTTTCAATGGCTATGCTAAAGCCGCGCGTATTCAGCGCAATGACTCACAGAAGTACTCGACGATGAGGTAAGAGAGGATGCAGTAGCCGGCCACACCGAGGCACGTGGTCAGCATTGCCAGCATCAGGAACACCTCGATGGTCTTGCGGTACGGGTTCAGCTCCAACGCGTAGTCCCTGAGGATAGTGCCGACACAACGCACGGAAACTCTACTTAAGCCAGAACTCCACTGACATCTCCGCGGTGGCTATCCGTTCTGTACGCCAACAGCTGTGGCGTTTAGAAAATGTGAGCACCCTAGTAATCTACAACTGCCCCTATTCGCCCTAAGCAAAACTCACTGGGGACACCACGCAACTGCGTCTATAGTCCGCGTTTCTTTGCGAGGACCTGCTTCTTTTCCCTTACTATACTCTTGCGCTCTGTGTACAGTTGGTTAGTTATAGGTGTTCACCAATCGGCTGTTTTATGACTTACTTCTCAATCTCCGCTGAGAGTCAAGTTGTCTAAGTTGTCTACCATATTGTAATCTTGATGCGTGTGTAGCGAACTCTAAACGAAAATGCCGCCAACGATGGGGCGTTATCACGGCGACCTTCTAGAGTATGTCAGGTCACGCGTCGCTTGCATTGGAGTTCACGCGGAATCTCGAAGACCACGCTTGTGCCTTACGCGTGCTATTTATTCTATCTGTCTGAACCTGAAAGTTCCGTGAATATCATGCGCGCGTATTTTACAGCGATAGCATCTTGACGGCGCTGCATGCAGATATTGCTACTTCGGTCACAGATATCGTTATCACGTTTGTAAGAACGATGTGCTTTGTTAGCTGAGTATATATATAGTCACAGGAAAGAAAAAAAAATCTACTCGATGGTCCCCGCACTAGATTCCATCCCATATAGACGACATTACAGCCACCTTGCCTTTGTCGGCACATACAATTGTCGTTGTGGTTCCATTGACACCACACGGCATACGTCTTTGGCATGCTACGACAAAGTGACGTGGAGACGTCTTTGACGCATTCCAGTCGTGTTTTTAGTTTTACGCCTTAATCTGACGCAGCGACCCGGCGGCAATACTGAGACCGAGCTATAGTTGTATCTCCGTCAGTTCAAAATGTGTTGGGCTGCTAAGCGCGAGGTCGCGGGATCGAATCCCGGCCAGGGCGGTCGCATTTCGATGGGGGCGAAATGCGGAAGCACCCGTGTACTTAGATTTGGGTGCACGTTAAAGAACCCCAGGCAGTCCGAATTTCCTGGAGTCCCCCACTATGGCGTGCCTCGGAATCAGATCATGGCATTGGCACGCAAAACCTTATAATTCAGTTTCAGTTCAAAGCAATAAACATTGCTATAAAATATACTACTATAGGAATTACGGCGCTAATGCCGACTACAGGAGCTGAAAGTATGGCGATTCCGCCGTCGTGCGGAAAAGGTAAACAGTCCACGGATTTGACTACACCTGAAACTTCTGGCTTCTAACAGCTTGGCGAACATACAAGTTGATCGATTTCCACGAACATTGCTTCATATGGGCCACAAATCCGAATGATTATGTATGTAGTGAGAGAGATTTGTTGTTGTTACGTGCTTCGAAAATTATGACAATACCTTGTAGATTAGAAAAAAAGAAAACGAAGCGTAAGAAACAGAGCAACAAGAACGGTTGAACCCCGAAGCGCCAGGATGATAAGCCATCTCATCGTCCTCATGGTATAGCTGAGCGAATGCCGTTTAAGGGTTCCTTTAGCACATTTATATATACGGAAAAAGTGAAGATAACTCGCTAAGAAAGATATCGCCTTTAAAATGCGGGCTCACATCCAGTTTTGTTCTTGGGCAGGAGGCATGCCTTCCATCGGCATCATGTTTGGGTCTTCCTCTCCGGCATCGGGCATGTTCTTCTGACCTGGCGGTTGCTGCATGACGCCTGCGTGGAACAGGAGGCCGACCAGCTTTGGTATTTTGAAAAGCTGAAACCTTTATGGCAGGAATTTACTTTTTTTAATAGATTTCGCTTGCGAGTGTGTAGTGGCACCTTTGTCCCCTAGACGTTCAGGTTGTCTTCACGAAAGTATTTCACTCTTTCTCCTGGCGCGATTTGTGCATGAAATTTCTCAGTGTTTGTGTGCGGGTCAGTTGGCTGTACGTGCTGTTGGTGTGTTCGATAAACGCGAACTGTAGGGTAAATTTGCATCAACTCTTCAAGTAGTATAGCGTGCTAAAAGCGTGACCAATATTTCCAGCTGCCCAATAAAGTGGGCGTCTCTACGCGTGAAATTATCGTACAACGAATGTCAGCGCGTTACAGCGAACGTGGGCAAAAGCTGGAAGGAAATGGAGCACAAATGCGTTTCACCGCGAAAGTTGCAAGCGGATTTCTCGAAACTGGTGTGGTCATTAGCATTCGTTATGTATATATATATATATATATATATATATATATATATATATATATATATATATATATATATATATAGCGCGATGTAATTAGTTTAAAAGGTAATTAGTGAAACGTTGTTAAGCAGTGAACTATTCACTTTAATTTCTCATGCAAGCAATAGTGCCCGTATCAGAGTATATGAAAAATTATGGTAGCGATGAAAAGAAGCACCATGTTTTACTGGTGAGCTGCCTCTGCATTCTTACACGTATTGCTTCCTTCGGCAATAATAATATTTCACTGCAACGTTTCGATGTCTCTTCTAAGATAAGTTACCTTCTACGCTTCCATCTGACCCACAATTCACAGAATCATCTTAACGTAACCGCTGTGCAAGATTAGTGTTCTTCGTAGGCATCATCTAGTTAAGTTATTCTCGATCGTTATTGGGAATGGTGGGCGCCCTAACGCCGGCCAATCGGCATACATTATTGCGTACGATGTTTTGTCAGTGCGACTCCCAGCCTTTGGCAGACATCAGTTTACAGCGTTGCAACCATATCCGCTAAATGATGCGCACTGCGATCGACGGCAGGAGGTCTAGTGAAGTTTCGACGCACAGTGGTGGTTGCCCAAGCGCCCAGAAAGAAGTGTCAATTGTTTTGCGTGCAATGTGATGCAACCAGAAGAGGATGTTGGACTAGGTAGCTTTACTGGCTAGTGAAGTTCCCGTTACCTGAGGGCCCCCTGTCGTGTGTATTACATTCCTTGAATCTTCTGTAGTGTGAAATATGTCTAATCGCGCTAAAACAACCACAAGGGTAGAAAGAAATATTGGAACAATGAAACGAAGACGGGCTCCGAAATATCGGTGGTAACGGTGGCAATTTGGTGTGTGCGAGTTACATGACGCCAAAATAATGGGACGCAGCACGCAGCCTCCATTAAAGGCCAACTGCAACGAAATTTCGGACCGCGTAAAAAGAAGATAACATAAATGTAAAGGAGACTGCGTGCGAAATCGGAAATAGCGTCACGAAAAGCTAACAAAAATAGTCGTTTTCGAAACTGAAACTGAAACTAAACACACACACACACACACACACACACACACACACACACACACACACACACACACACACACACACACACACACACACACACACACACACACACACACACACACACACACGCACACGCACACGCACACGCACACGCACACACACACACACACACACACACACACACACACACACACACACACACACACACACACACACACACACACACACACACACACACACACACACACACACACACACACACACACACACACACACACACACACACACACACACACACACTGATGGCCGAAAGGGACGCATGGCCTAGCGCGCAGTTCCTCGGTATGACCTCCGAAATCTCAACGACGCAACCGTGCCATCTCGGAGGCCACGCTTCTGCGTAGCGTAGATATCGTGGCAGCCGCAAGGTACCGCGATGAGCCCTGTCGCCGCCGAGACGGTCGAACTACCGCGAGGTCCGATTGGTCCTTGTGGTCCTCCACGCGTGGCGGCGCAAGCCAGCCCGGCGCCCCCAGATGTCCCCGGCGCAATGCAACATTTAGGACGCGGTGCGCTGCCACCTACGTCATAGCGATCGACACCACCAGGTGGACGCGTCGCCTGCATGGTCGTTGTTTAAAGGCTGCTAACACACACAAAAGGCTATACGATTACCCGTTCTGTGGCTTTGCCAAGATTGGTTCGTTAGTGTTTGCTACTCGTTTGAAAACACGTTTCTCGTCTCGGAGGTCACGTGCGGGTTTCTCGGCAGCGCCACTAGATGTCACGGCGCGCCCAGAAAGGTGCAAGAGGAATGTTGCCGCATGACGCTTTTCTGTAGGCTTTCGCCTGCACCGGCGAGCCACGCATTTCGGAGGCCAAGCGCAGGCTTCGCGGTGGCGGCGCCAGATGGCGCCGAGTCTCCTTAAGGTATCGTGAAAGAGGAGTCCAGCTGCAGCCCACGCCTCATGCATAACACGTTTCGATGACGGCAATACGTTGTGTCGCTGTATCGATTCAATGCTAAACGCATGGCCGCCGACAGTCATCGTGAGGTGGGGTTCTGCCGATCTTTAAGTACAACGGTCAACAATCTAAACAACAGCGATTCTGAAACAACTCTGATGCGCTGCTTAGTTTACAGGTACACCTGCAATTGTAACAATGACTTAAATCCGAAACATACGCCGGGACAACTCCACGATTCGAAACAAGCTATAGAGCGATTACACACCACACTTCCATTTGATTAGGCGTAAAAAGGAGTTCTTTGCTTCTCGTTGCTCTTCCGCGTTCCAATTTTCGAGCTATATGTGCAAGAACACCCCAGTGACAGCTGCGTTTTGTGAGGTAAGCATTTGATATAATGGAAAGAGGAAACTGAGCGAAGCGCAGGGTTCTTACAAGATGGTTTATCACTGCAGGCAGTGTTGAATCTAGGAGCTATCTTCCGCGCTAGCGTGGCCAGCCTAAATCGCAGGCAGACAGCTGGGAACGAGCGGCGGTACTTGGGAAGCACATGCTCACCTTAGCTGGTCGCAGAGCGCGTCCTCCGGCGGTACCCCGAATGACGACGAAGACGCCTATGCCGAGCAGTGGACGTCGCCCCTGGTGCAGTATTTGACCTGTGTGGACGGCAACACGCTGGGCAATCGGGGCGATGATCGCCAGCGGCGGCCAAGAGGTATACCGGGGCGAGGATCGAACACACGCGCGCGTTCGTATTTTGACGACGACGACGACGACGACGACGATGATGATGATGATGATCCTGCAATACATGGCCTGGTGGTGTCCAAAACCCGACGTCTATACGATGCGTTTCCGGCTCCCAAAATTGCTTCTGCCGCATTCAACGAGCAAAAGCAATGGCTTCAAAGACTGCATTTGAAATGAAGAGGACGTCAACCTATGGGACGTGCATTTGGACGCCACCTATGCGGGATGGGCCAAACTTGGGTAGTTGCACGCTTAGTTAAATTGAATAAGAATATAAAAATCTGGCGTGACCCATCATACGATGAATGTCGACGTTAATGCGATCCGCAGTGAAGCGAAAGAGAGAGAGAGAGATAATTTTTAATGGCAGAAAGGTAGAGAGGTTGGCCTGAGTAAAGTGCTTCTAGCCTGTTACTCCACGCTGGGGAAGGGATCGGGGGGAATAACAGAGACAGGATGTGAAGAGGAAGGGGAGTGGTGGTGCGGTGAAGGTGACGATGAGGGCTGCACAGCATACCGATCCTGTACAACCCGTACGCGCACACTCCACAGCACAACACAGTCATCTTCGCGGACAGAGGTAGTGGTTACTGCAGTGTAGATAGGGGACAGTCTATAGCTTTCATCACTGTTGCAGGGATATTAAAGCGAGCATGGTTCGAGTCGCAGGGGGTCCAGCAGTTGGGCCGAGTGGCCAGCTTTCGGTGGCACGGCCTGTGAACGAGCACCTACTCGAGTTTGGCTGGAGGAAGCGCTAAGGGCGTCTGGCAACACGTGACATGTGACTTCGGAGTACGTCACATGTGACGTCGGAATATGTTGCATTGCCGCAGGAGCCACCTCGGTGGCATTGTTGCTGCTGGCAGTGATGCAGTCCGGAATGCAATGCTAAAATTTGGTTTTCCGTCCTCTCCCCCATGTTTGATTTGGTTGACGTGGCAGAAAAGCGTCTGGCGAGAAGCACGGAAGGAGTAAGAAATTGCTATTTGTTGATAACATTACTATAGGCGTGCATTATTGACATGTAAACACTGCCATTACTATAACATTCCTCTCATTTCCCTTCTTGGGTTTTTGAGGGATTTATAATAGAAGAAGAATAAAAATTATAGTTCCAACCCTATGCAAAAATTGCGCATGCCTCATGTCCCCTGTATCCATAGCCCTATATGATGGCCCCGCCTCGTGTGACTTAGCGGCTGCGGTGCTGCGCTGATAAGGTGGCGGGATCAAATCCTTGCCGCGGCGGTGGCATTTCAATGGGGGCCGAATTGCAAAAAAATTTCAGTTTCGCCTGAAAGGCGAAGCACTGATTTCCATAGCAAATTAGTAGATAGCTAAGTAAGGATAGCAGTTTTATTGGCCCTATAAACTTTTAAACATTTACTTGCTAACTAAACTAACAGCGATAGATCGCTGGAATCGATGTACCGATTCCGATAAAACTACCTTCTGGTGAACCTGCGGAATTGGAGCTATAGGGACCTACAGCTTGTCCACGGTAACGCGCGATCATCTACACACTTGGCTCGCTCGTTTGGTTCAGTATTTTACAGCGAAACTGTTGAGCTTCTCGATGGCCGGCATTTTTCGTGCCCGTCCATGGACAAAAATTAGCGACATCAGCAATGGCTCATCCCCCTCGTAAGGCAGAGGCTACAAGCGCTCAGCAAAGGGAAGCGAACAGTACATACAACGTTTGGAATCACGCATACAACGTACGGAACAGCGTGCGTTTCAATAAAGAACAAGCGCAAAACAAGCATCTATCACTATAAGCAATGGCTCATACCCGCGTAAGCTAGCAAAAATGCAATGGGTCATTGGAGATCGCAGGGACAGGCCTTCGTCTTGCAGTGGACATAAAAGAGGCTGCTGCTGCTGCTGCTGCTGATGATGATGATGATACAACGTACAGAAGAGCGTGTGTTCTGTACGTACGAACAGCGAGCCAGCTACAGAGCTTCGCTCCCTATTAGATAATGCCCACATGCACCGCACCAACGTGGTCGCTAGTGACAGCCGGTGCGCGCTGTATTGAAGACAGTGGCAGAGCACGTGTTCGATGGTCTCCACGACAGGCCACTTTCAGAACAGTCAGTTTTGGAATGCCGACGTGAACTGTCGTCGCAACAAAAGTCGGTCAAGGCTTTGTTGACTTTTCTACGTGACAGTGGCCTATTAGAAAGACTATAATGACCCCATTTCATCCCTTTTCATATTTTTTTCTCACGCTTTTATTTTTGTCACGCTCTTCTTTCCGTCTTTACTTCCCCTTTCCCTTCCCCTAGTGCAGGGTAGCAAACCGGAGGTTTTTAGTCTGGTTAACCTCCCTGCCTTTCTCTCTTTTGCATCTCTCTCTCTCTCTGCACTGCACCGTATCCTGGGTGCACATGGGAACGTTAACTTTTATGCAGAATCCTATAGGATCATGTAGGAAGGAACGAATAAATGCTGGAGGAGGCAGCAGTGGGGGACTCCGGATTAATTCAGACCACCAGGAGATCTTTGCTGTGCCTCCAATGCGCGGGGCACAGGCGTTTTATTGATTACGTGGGCACTACAGGCGCATTTCTGCCATTACCGTCGGCGTCGCCGTGAGGTTCCGTATAAAGTCCAAGGGCGATAAAATCGTCGCCGCGCGCCGCATGCTGTATGCGCAAGTGAAAGCTTGCTAGGGTGAGTCGGCGCACGCAGCTCAATCTCGCGTGCACCAGTGAGGAAGGCGGGGAGGAAGCGCGCCCTCTTTTGTCGCGCGCCAGGCAAGGGAGTGAGGCGAGAGAGATCGGGGCTAAAGCCCCTTGGGGGCGGGGGGCGGCGTTCTTCTCCGGCTGCTGCTGCTCACGGCGCGACTGAGTGGGCGCCGTATCTTGAAAGCGATCTGCGACCTGACCCAAGTGCGCGCCCGCGCGGGCTTATTCTTCAAAGCGATCTGCAATGTGGACCAAGTACGCGGAGTGCTGGTAGCTTCGTATGCGCTGTGCTTTCGACATTTAATTCGCGTTGCAGCGAGACATGCACGAAGGTCAATTTTATCGCTGCTGCTGCCGCGATTTCAGCATTTCTACAGAGTTTCCGCGGTCATCGAGCGAGATGTGTTCATGTTTAGCTGTGCGCGCGTGACACCATGATTGTTAGGTTAGTTAGCAAGTGAATGCTTACAAGTTTATAGGGCTAATAAAACTGCTATCCTTACTTAGCTATCTACTAATTTGTTATCGAAATCAGTGCTTCGCCTTTCAGGCGAAGCCTTTTTTTGCAATTCGGCCGCCATTGAAATGCCACCGCAGCGGTAAGGGTTTGATCCCGCCACTTTTATCAGCGTAGCACTGCAGCCGCTAAGTCACCGAGGCGGGGGCATCATATAGGGCTATAGATACAGGAGACATGAGACATACGCAATTTCTCTATAGGGTTGGAACTCTAATTTTCATGATCCTTCTATTGTATATCCCTCAAAAACCCAAGAGGGGAAATGAGCGGAATGCAATAATAATGGCAATGTTTACATGTTAATAATACACGACTATAGTAATGTTATTGACAAATAGCAATCTCTCACTCCATCCGTGCTTCTCGGCCGACGCTTTTCTGCCACGTCAACCAAATCAAACATGGGGAAGAGGACGGAAAACCAAAATTTAGCATTGCATTGCAGACTGCATCACTGCCAGCAGCAACAATGCCACCGAGGTGGCTCCTGCGGCAATGTGACATATTCCGACGTCACATGTGACGTACTGCGACGTCACATGTCACGTGTTGCCCGATGCCCTGAGTGCCTCCTCCAGCCAAACTCGTAGGTGCTCGTTCACAGGTCGTCCCACTGAAAGCTCGGGCCACTCGGCCCAACTGCTGGACCACCTGCGACTCGAACCACGCTCGCTTTAATCTCCCTGGTGGTGGTTGACGCGTATTTATCAGTATTTATCAGTATTTATCACTATTTATCAGTATTTATCAACCGAAAGTCGCGTTTGGTTCATCATAGTTCCAGCCGAGCTGTTAGCTCAGTTTTAAGCAGTATTCTGACCTCTTTATTGTCCTCTCCTTTCCTCGCTTGGTAGCAAACCAGAGACCTTCTTGGTTGATCCTTTCTATGGAAGCCGAGGAAGCTGTTCTGAAGAAGCGCTATTTCTCATTTTCGAGAAAGCTGAGTGTGTTTACTGCATACCTTCGTGTTATCGTCTGGTTAATGCCCAATATCCCTCTTTCAGTATCGTTTCTTCAGGAGGAACTGCACGGGGCCATGCCACCTCTCCTAAACCTGACGTTGTCCTCACGTGATAACTTTTCTAGCAGTTTTTAGTTTCCTGGGAGCAGGTGACATTGCACGACGAAAGTTTACTTGCCGAATTCCTTGGCTTATCGAACACTTAAACAATGTCGCAAGCGACGTCCTGGACTGCAGATGCCAATAAACCAGCCGAACCCAACGAACACCTGTTTTTATGTGTATTTTATACGCTTATATGTTTTCTTGCGAGTCTTATCTGTTAACATCGCTCATTGAATAAAATACACATTGACAATTGCGTAATGTTTGCTTGAAGCTCTGTAGCCATAATGATTATTATCGTCATTAATGTTCACCGTAGAACCAAGGGCAACCTTTAGTTACCACAGCATAGCGCCAGCTGACACAGTCATGCCTGCAAATATTCTAAGCTGATCAAACTACCCAGTTATCGGTCATCTTCCACTACAACTCCCTTTTCTTGGAACCCATTCTGTAATTCCACTAAACGGCCTGTAAGTTGTCTAACGCAGTACACGACTTTCCCGAGACCATTTCTTTCTGTCACTCTTTGGGAAGAAGTTAAGAATCGCTATACGAGCAATGGAACTTAAAATAACAAGCGTATACCGTTAAAACGCAGCGGCGTGTGTTAGAGAGCAAACGCAAACGAGAGTAGCCGATATTGTCTGCAATCGGCTACGTCCCGAAAGTTCGCTTCGAAATTCGGCTTCGAATCTGAACCGCCAAGGTGGCGCAATGAGCAGCCATGGTGCCAGAGACGTTCACCTGGAATATAACACACAGTACACCGGACATTGCAGCCAAGCGTGGCAGAGGGGACGAGAGAGGGAAGCAAAGGGAATGAAGGTGGCATGTTAGGGCGCTTAATCCGACATATGCGTCCAATCGTCTAGTCTGTAAGGGTTTATGTGAACTGGAGACAAACAATAGGCAAGAGAACACAGCATGAGTTCACAGCATAAGGGTTAGATGTGCCAATGCCACTTGAAAATTGGACGGGTATTAAGAGTATACGTTTGGTTCAGCTGCCGCAGGACAACCATAGATTGGAGATCCCACGGTGAGGGAACCTGTCCTGCGCAGAGATGATGAGAAGATGTATACTAGCCTTCTCGACCTCCTGAAGGATTGTCGCCTTTACAGGCTTACGGCACTCCATGTACTTAGCATGCGCTGTACAGTTTTTGGCGCCGCAGCCGAGAATGCTCGTCACAAGCACCGTGGGATTCGCTTCACGACAAACTGATATAGCGTTCAACAATCGCAAAGTATAGAAAGAACCACAGCAGGGTGCGCATCGACGCCATCAAAAGGCAAACGCTGAGCAAGCTATCCGTTAACACGTTAACGCGTGGGCAGCACACTTGAAAGCAGAGTCGCACGACTAAGCGAACATTGGGGACGAGCGAACTAAACGACCATTCACGAATGTGTCGCGATGAGCAACTGTGGATTAGGAAAAGCGCCTCGTCACTGTCTACAGGGTGGCATACAGCACCTCATAGCTGTTTAGGCATACGTCGTTTGTGCCGTCGCGTGGCGTTCTTGAGGGTGCGTCGTGGCGAGGTTATGTCAATAAGAGCTTGCCGCATATCAATAACGACGTTTAACTATGGTCAGCCGTTTATGCAACCTCAACGTCGATGGCGAAGCAACAAGGTGGAGTAGAGCGGATCTCGGCTGCCCCCCCCCCCCCCCCTTTTTTTTTTTGCCGGAGCGGGGTCCTATATGGTGGTGCTATTCAGGACATCCACGACGGCCTGGAACATGGCGTACGGCTTCCATTGGTACGTTTCGCCCCTCACAGTGAAGTTGGCGCCCAGGCCGTCTTCGCCCAAGTCGTCGAAGACGACGCAGCGGTCGTCGGGGTACGCCTTCAGCATCTGCTCGACCTGCGAAAGAGTGGCCCCACCGAGGTTCGGGCGATTCTGTCTGACAACGCGGGCAAGGCAGTGGAAGTCCTACAGGAGGGCCCGTTGAATCGGGCACGTCGATGGCTACCCGTTGCAAGAATTAAGGGCGCTAACGGAAGCCGCGGCTTTTGACAGATCGCGATACTGACCGCGTCGGGAGAGTAAGAAGCGATTCACGCAGTAACGTCACTAGCGAGGGAGGGGAGGGGGGGAGATTGTTGGACTGCCCCGGATGCAGCTGTTAGGGGGGTGCAGATGGGCAGTGAAAGAGGGGTGGGGGGGGGGTTGAATTGGCAAATAATTACGCGTCAAAGAACCGAAGAGGCGCACGGTCATGGCACGATGCGCTGACTACAGCAAACAAAAAAAGATTGAAAATTTGTAGGGAGGTCACCCTAAGCAAACGTTAAGGTAAATGAAATATACATAAGAAACGTCGCCCCTGTGAGGCACATACAATATTGTATTACGGATACATCCGCGCACTGCTAGTTGTAACTGCTGTGGAAATACTTCCCCGCCGGTGCAGACGGTGCTAGAGGATAGCGGGAGATAAGCGTAAGTCTGTGCTTTAAGTTAAGCTGCTTTTTAACAACATTCGTTCTACCGAGAGTGTGCTAAACTTCACTTAAATATGTAACAATCCCTGACGCCATGGCGCGTTTAGTATGGGGAAGTACTAGGTGATGTCGCCACCCGTCTATATTCCATTATTCAGTGTAGCACACAACAACACAATGGACAGGCTACAACACTACAGCACGGACTATGTGATGCAACAGTTGTGCACGAAGCACCAAATACCACCAATATATTACGTTTCATACTTAGCAGTCAACGTCGCGGAATGAAGATACGCAAGCGTAGTGCTCTCATAGAAGTTTTAACTCATCGGCGACGCCTTACATGGAATAACTACTTCAGTTACAGCTGTAAACTGAAGACGTAAAATTATATTGAGCCCGAAGAAATCTGCACCATCCGCGAGGAAGATACTTTGGTCTTCTTGAAAGTTAGCTCACCTTCGATCCTCTCTGTGACAAAATGGCGCCACGCGTTTGCAACGCCGTGCTTCTTGTTTGTCGTCTGGTACGCCTACAGTGATCTAAACTGCGGTGTCGATAGCGTAGTTTTCATGCTACACTACGGCTATAAAATATGGCTCCGTACAGGTGAGCGAAGCGACACTGTTATTACACTATAAAAAAAAAAAAGGCGACTTCCTACACTAGCTACACTCGTGTAAGTCAGTGTAAGTAAAAAAAAAATAGCCATATTTTGTAGAGTAGCACAAACACACAGTGACGTACGCGTACCTTGTATTTGAGTGTCTCGGCCATGTCGTACGCGAAGAAGCTGAGAAGCTTCTGGCCGGGTGCCGGGTGGCGCCAGTAATGCGTATGCGTGACGTTGTCGTAGTGGTAGACCATGTTCTTCTTCTCCACCGGCAACTTGTTGCCGACGGGGGCGACGAACTGCACATGCGCGGGTAAATACGAAGGGGCCATGGCCACGCATCACGCTGTGCGTACAGGCATCCCCGCGCCGATTAAGTCCTGGAAGGCTAACCCTGTCTTTAGTAAGGTTAATTTCAACTCCATATATACATAGAGGTAACTCTGGCGGCGCAAGCTTTCTACAAAAAAAAAAATAACTACTGGACGTAACTCTGGTGTTACGATCATTAAGCTGCGACTGAGACAATGTTTAGTACTCAGATTTGTCTAATCTTCGTTCTTGCGGCGTTCTTTATGCCGCTTTTGCTTTTTTTTTATACATTGCAAAGTAATTAATACCTGCGCCCGTTGCGAATCGTTGCACTTATAAGGCAACATTTTGTTGGAAACGATCAATTTGCAAAATAACGAACAGGTTTGAAGCTTGAAAAGACAATGTTTAGGAGAAAAAGAAAAGAGAATCAGCGCGCCTTCCATCATTGCAACGCTGGCTGTCCGTACTTGCACGGAGCTCCCGCACACAATAACGCTAGAGTTTCCCCTCGAAAATTTTCTATAGAATTCTATTAGCGTTAACGTCTACGGGAGTGGCAACTATACGGTGGGTCAGCCCACGCGGGAACGATGAAAAGCATGCGGACCTGATCTTCGAGCTCGGGGTTGCAGACGTGGTTGCGACGTCATTTATCATGCTTTACTTTTCAAAACTTCAACGTACTCACTGTTATGTAAACACAGCAAAGCAGTCGGTCTCGGCGCACACGCGTAATCATTCATATTTACGCCGTTTATAACGCGACAGGTTACTGAAAGTTGCCAATTTGGAAAAGTCCCAACGTCGCTCTGACCAGCCAGAATGCTGAGGCTCCGGGGTGAAACAACGGCACCTCTCCTCTTCTCCCCAGACACAGCTAAATTCTGAACTCGGGGACTTAAAAGTCTATAGCGACATTCATAGATGGCCCTGCGATTACCCAGAATTTCATTTTCAACGTTCTCTGACCGCACGGCAACACGGAATGTCGATCAAGGAAACAGGGTTACCGTGTTTCTAGAAACCCATTTTCCCATTTTCCGTGTACACGCACTATGCGGAAAACAACACCCTCGAGGATGGATTGGATGTCGTGTGTTGTGGTTACTGCAATATTAGCTGTTTCTGTCTGCACTGCGCCACCAGGTGGCTACACCATGCAGACCGCTCACGTATACGCCTCCGCCCCAACGCCCCGCCCAGTCCGCCTGCGTTTTACTGGAATACCGGACAAGCTAAAGAATCTCTCTATTATGAGAGGTATTTAGAATAGACAGCGACGAAATATTGCACTCGTGACAATTACAGGGCCAGCGTGTTTGTAGCTGTTGTTCCACAGCCGAGATCCACTTGGCATGCAGCACCGCCTGCTTTTTTTACCGGAATACCGTACAAGCTAAACCTCTCTAATGCTGCCATACCCGCCTCCGGCTGTAGCGTTGCACGTCTTCGTCGGAGCGGACTTCGTGAATGAAGTCGATGCCGTCGACGCTGGTGTACGCGTAGTTGATCGAGGTGGTGACCGAGAAGCAGAGCCTCGACCTGTTGAGCACGTTCTTCCAGTGCGGGAATTCGCCCAGGGTGTCCAGCTGCATGCAGCGCGAGCATCAAGCAGTCACGAGCATTTATAGTCGCGGTGAAGTCACCACTGGCGTGACCCCGGCGGTTCAAGTTCAGTTTATTTGGTATGATTACAACGCGGGTATGCCCGGGCGAAAAGGGGAAATATATTTGAAACTTGAGGGCGCCCGAGTATACCCACGTGCACGGCCCACGACAACGATTACATCAAAAAATGCGACAGACAGCCAGCCAAATTTTTTTAATATTCCAAAGCAACCTCACTTCTTAGTACATGTATACACCCGTGAGCAAAAGTGTAGGGACTACAAGGTAGCCGAAGAAACTGGATTTCTTCGAAGTTAACACGCATAACCGGAAACTGACGATTGCACTGGAAAATTTGCAATGCCAATTTTGAATTGGAGTCTTTCTTTTCAAGCTGCATTCACAGACAGAGGAGAAAAATAGTTTTATCGCGCAATCCCTGGTCCGTATACTTTTGCTCACGAGCGTACAAGACAGAAAGAACAACTCGACAGCAAAGCACAAAAGATCTTGCAGAAATACACAGTAATGACCAAAAACATGTAATTACGTCGAGAAATGTTCGTGAATATTGCGTGTGCTGCATTTTCAGCCCAAATGCATTCGGAAATAAGTTTGCTTAATAACATGCAGTTCAAGTGCACGACGTAACTTCTGCGACGAGACAAAAACGGAACGCACCAGAATGACGCTTCAGTGGCCGCAGACGGATGACCGTTGACAGGTTGATGCTGCTGCAGAATAGGCACGTGCGAATGACACCGCGTTCGGGCGAGGGTAAGAGCACACGCTCTACATAGTCTCTGTGAGGCCAAGTACGCAGTAATGAAACGGGATAAATTATAGCCAACCCTATACCCCTGTCCGACGAGTCACACTCCGCTGCCCTGGCAGTTCATCCCTCGACAAGCTTCAGACATCGCCTTCGCCCTCGTGACGTCACTGGGTCAGCGTCTGACCAGAACCACCTAGACTAGGTGGTTCTGGTCGGACTAGGTAAACTACGTAGTCTAGGCGGTTCTGGTCAGACCGTGCGTGCGTTCGCACGAACGGATGTTTGCTTTTTTTTCGGCTTAAAATTGCGAACGGCCGGTGTAGCGCATAAACATAAGAGAGCTTTAGTTTAGGGGCCGCAAGCGGCTTGCGCACGCAAGAACTAGGGACGCCGGTACTGCGCATGCGTTGACCCTGACGTAGGGGTCCGCGCATGTGCAGTACTGTCGCCCCTAGTTCTTGCGTACGCAAGCCGCTTGCGTCCCCAAAACTAAAGCTCTCGATAGTCATGAAGAGAGATTACTCCCTGCGCGGGTGACGCGTCGGACTAATAGCATGTAGTTACCAGCTTCGCGAAATATTTTGTGGAGGAGGGGGTGGAGGGAGGTCAAGGATAACTGACGCACGGCGTGCGGACGCAAAACCGCAGCACCGCAAGCGTTTATAGGCGACGCTACGGAATAGGTCGCACGGCAATTCAACAATTTCTGTGCCCGCCGTGGTACGGCTTTGCGGCTGTGGCATTGCTCGAGGTCACGGATTCCAACCCGACCACGCCAAGCACATTTCGATGGAAGCGAAATACAATATCACTCGTGTGTACTTAGGTTGAGGTTCTCGTTAAAGTCCTCGTGACGTATTTCCTTCACCCGCCTCTGCTTCCTGTCACGGTCGCCTGTTTCCGGTCGCGGGCAGCTATGGACGACATGGGAAACGTGGACGCCGCTTCGCGCCGTGTGATTTTGTTCGCGCTCCTAGACAGATCCGACTCAGACAGTACAATTTCCAAGTCGAGTAATGATTCTTCTGACACGGACAGTGAAATGGGGTGGTGGGTTGCGCATCCAAGTGCTTGTTACTCTCTCTATTCTAGCGCCCTCTCACTTGATTTTTCTGTACTAAGTGCCCCCGCGCGAGCGCACGCATTCCCTTCGCAGATATGGTGTGAGCAGATGAGAGCGATCTCAGTCGGAGCGACGCGGTCCGTTCGTGATCCGGCCGAGCGCTCGCTATCTACCATTGGAATTCAACATAAGCAAACAGCACAGAACGCTTCACCTGTACGTCGATTCCCACAGTGCGCGGGATCTGCATAATTTTTTTTTATCGTTTCACTCCTGCTTGCAAAGCCGAATGAAAGCGGTGCTCGCACGCGTGCCCTCTCGAGCACGTGTGCGAGAGCACGTGCTGACGTCACATAGCACGTGCTCTCCCGAGCACGTGCCACGTGACTTGAGGCAGGCGCCTATTCGGCAGGACTAGCTTCCACAGTTTGCAGGGACGGCATGGCCACAATTAGTACATGACCGGGGTTGCTGAAGAAGTATGGGAGAGGCCTTTGCCCTGCAGTGGGCGTAACCAGGCTGATGATGAGCTTCCACAGTGGGGAACGGGCGAGTGCGAATAGTAATTCTAGAGACCTAATCGAATACGAATCGATTATTTCCGCAGTCGAATCGACTCAAACATTGAATACTTTCCGAATATTGGACAGCCGTTCCGGCAATTATCATACAAAATGGTTTTCACGTGTGTGAGTACAAAACGTAAGCAATTTTCTCTTATTGGATTTCAAGTTATCCAGCTTTGTTTATTCGCATGCGCATGTTTAGTCGCACGCGCAGGACTCTTCAGAGACTGCGGATGATTGCTGAATAGCCGGTAATATCTGGATGCCTGAGCGATCTGTAGCCGGCACCACAAGGCAAGTTTTCGTGCTTTATGCCTATACGCAATGTCCACGCGGGAATGATACATGGCGTATATTTTCTCCACCTTTATGTCTGATTGCGCTCAATTGACGTATTGAATCAGCTAGGAATATCGAAGAAAGAAAGGTCTTCCTGACGTATATATATATATATATATATATATATATATATATATATATGTATATATATATATATATATATATATATATATATATATATATATATATGTATACTATGGCCACGTTCTTTGTTGTTTAATTAGATTGCACTGCCTTTGGCATCGGTCCACATCTTTAGTCTGTGCTATCTCCGGCATTGACCCACACTTTTCGCCGAGTAAAGCCATACTTCCGGTTTCAGCTTTAGGCACGTACACTTCGAACGAAGGCATCTAGGGTTACATTTCACCCATTTTGCTCTTAGTTACTCATTATTACTGTTCCGTACATAACTATACACTAACTTTGTGCGTCTTGTTTTGTTCCAAGCTGTGTTCTGACCACTTTTTCGCTCTCCTGAAACCGTTTAATCTGACGTGACGAAAGTGGCCAGGTACCCTAATCTCGCGAACCACATATACATCTGAAGCTGTTAAAGGAGACCTTGTCTTCAATAAAAAACAGTGACGTCATCCAGGACGACTCACCATGCCTCGTGTATCCGGGCCGGGTGGCATTATCGGGTTGGGCGGCGACGCAAACCGGAAGGGAGCGGTGTTATGCACCCTGTTCATCAGCAAGTTGGGCTCGTCTGTGCTGTTGGCCGTGCTGATCCCTACGATGTCGGCTTCACTGCGTGGCGAGTAGGGCGAGATAAAGCGCGTCCTGCTTCAGCAGGACCGTCGGTAACCGTTTCGATTGGCTGCACACATCGTCCGTGCTGGCACTTTTGTGGATCGATTTCTTAAGCTTTACACGCTTAAACAAGCACTGAACACGATTGGAAGTTTGCACGAAGATACAGGAACCGAAGTGGTTAAAAAGGGCCGCAAAAGGTATGCCACCGAAGCAAAAGGTCTCCTTCTCGAGGCGTTTTGCTTCGAGAAGGAGACTTGCCTTCTTAAGGGCAGTGCAGTTGCTGCCCTGACGAACACAAAGAGCCCTCAAAACGTTGGCTCATGCAACAGTCCTTTATGGGCTGCTCGTAATCACTTAGACGAGTACCGACGGGACGTTTTCAACTTTTCTCTTTCTTCCGTCAAATGGCAGTGAAACCCTCTAAACCCTAAAGGCAAACACCAGGCCCCGCACACTCTCAAGTTCAACAAATGGCCACAGAGGGCGAAAAAATCGACCGCGCGGCGCTGCTAAAGAAACAGGCATAGTACACCAATTAAAAAGGTTCCCCGTTGAGCACATTATCTCCCGCTAGAGGCGCCGTAGTAAGCGCAATTTTAACCTACAAACTTTCTTCAACAGTGAACGAAGCGTTCTTATTGCATGATAAAGACTACAAAATTATAATTCCTAATTTTACATTGTACTTTTCATTACCAACTTTGTTGTTTTTTGTCATTTTAAAAGCAAAATAGCGTTCAGCATCATCGACCTCCCACGTGACCTCTGGCCTGGATTTAAAATTTTTACCGGTATTTTCGCGTGCGCGGCAGGTACGGATTCCTTGGTTCGTACATTCGTTGGTTATTTTGTGCTAACACCAGTTTACTGCGCTTCGATGTCTCGCGTTATTTAATTTGGGGTGCAAGCCTGAAAGCTAGGAACACGTCTGCATCGAAATGGGAGCCGGGTCCTGCTGCGACTGGGGACAGCAATACCGGTGAGTCGTTTAACATCACTGCTTCAATCGCTATGTCATTTATTCGTCTCGTTAACTTAACGAACTAGATGCTGCATTGCATAAGGGCAGTCAGGACCCTCCGTTACTGTTTCCGAAATAAACTTTCAGTTGCGAGGCCATCATTATACACACATTCACGAAAGAGAAACGATATCGGAACGCGCGTCACATTTTTCATCTCGTTGTAGCCGTAGCCATAAGTGACTGAGTTGCCTTATCAATATATTTTTTTTTCGAGTCCACCGGCAACTTCTTTCGTTCACAGAACCGAATAACCTTTTCATAAACTGAAGCTAAAGTACTGAATTTAATGTATTAAACAGTTGCACACATCATAATTCACTCATATTTCGTACCTGTTGGTTCCAAATGTTCTTGCTGTTCAGTTTGGCTTACCTCAGGACATCTATTTTTGCAGTAGTGAAGCGGTGCATCACGTTCATGCACAAAAAGAATGCATCATTTCTAATAGCTTCATGTCTTTCATCTATTTGCTTGTGAAATCAGCAGTGTGATCTCTTTTAGTGTATAAACGAGCGCACAAATGTACTTATTTGTGATCTTAATAATACTTAAGCTGTTGACATGCATTGTAGTTACGCAGACATCAATTTTACGGAGAGTAACCATATTTATTTACCATGCTGCTTAAGCACCCTAGAACAAACAGTGTACATTTGCATGTGTTTTGTAGTCACAAACCATTGCAATGTATATGTCGCACCTTTACGCATTTTATATTGCAAAATTGTGCTTATTCACTTTCTGATGCAGTCAAAATTTCTGTTCCAGACATGCAGTAAGGAGGATGGCACCAGTATAAAGCAACACACTCCATGCACTAAACAGAAGCTGCTGCCTGCTACAACAAGGTCATTGTGTGGACTTTGGCTGCTACTACAAGGTAAACAACACCTGGTGCAGAAATAAATATGCTTGATATATGCTGTATTGACTTGCTAGTCTTGAGATACATGTCAGTTGTTTGTAGCAGATGATATGAACATTTGTTCATGTTTACAGTTCAGCATAATTAGTTAAAACATAAAAGAAAACACTACATGAGTTTGGATAATCTCTGCTGTATCTCATGTGCCATTGTTCTGCCCCAACAGAGTCTGTGCCAAGTACATCTTGGTCATCACGGGAGCCCCCATCTACACCAACAGGAAGGGGCTGGAGCTGAATTCGCAAGACCACAAACAAAGAACCCATTCCAGAATTATTTGGATGAGATATCAAGTCTACAGACGACTGTTTCAAGAGTGAAAAGAGCCTACGCCATCATTCCACCAGCACAGATATTGGCCAAGTCATCCAGGTACCTCAACAACAAAAATTATTTGTCTTCAGATGTACCTGCAACCTCTGAACAAGCACAGATGACGCTGGCTAAGAGTGTTCTGTCAGCTTGCCCTTCCTTAGTGAGCTTCCTGGCCTTGCCAGTTCTTGCCAAGTATAATTTTGTTTCAATGAATGCAAGCTTTTTCATTCCACACTTTTGTTAGAGATCATTCCTATTCCTCATACAAACAATAAAGGTCAACCGATTCTTTGCTCATACTTAATGCCAGTCACTGTATAGTAGCATAACATATGTGTAGCAGTTCTTTCTAGTGTATGTTGCCATGTGGAATTCCTCTCCTGAAATAGCTGATGCAGCATTGGCGTGTGTCTTGCATTAACCTTTACACTGTGTGCTATGTAGCGTTTAACTTTTGTTAATGTTTTTGGCTTTCAATGCTTGCAAGGTAGATTGGCTTCTTTCTTGAATGCAAGCTTTCTCATTCCCATATTGAATTCCTAGTCTCATTCAGGATTGCTATTCTTGCTCGACAGCCTGTGTTTTTGTGCAAGCTACATTGAAGTGATTGATTGCAGAATCTGGTTTCGCCGCTGTCCGACTTGGTACTTGTCACCGTGTTACGTTTCTCATATGTGGGAGCCTGGTCAGTTGCATTGGGAAACAGTCTCTCGAGGCAAGCACCTGCTCCTACAGTCCGCACAGTGACATAGACTGCGAATTTACACGCACACCGTGGTTGGTGCTCCCCGTTCCGTCCTTTCCTGCTGCTGCCGTGTGCAAATTTTGCTTGTGGTCTTCATCGGCCATGATTTGGCGTCAACGGAGACTCTCATACATAATTACATGGTTCTAAGTGCATGAAGTTGATATCCACATGTGTGGAAAGGCCTGCAAAAGTGACTTCAAAATAGTGATGTTCACAAAACCGACCATGCCCATATATAGAGAATGTGGGGGACCAAGTGTGAGTTAAAGCCCCTTGATAATTTGAAAGTAGCGACACTCTCCTCCTCACGGCGCTTTCCTCCTCGATTCTCCTCGCCCGCCGGCTGCGCACTGCACGCTATTCCTCCTCGGCTCCCGCGGACGGGCTGAAGGATTCTATGGAGGTGTCTTATTTTGGGCCAGTTGCGCTCCCCAGTGGGGTTGAAAATTTTGAGAATTGTTAATAACAGCATCCATAATGCTGGAGGCAACGTTTATGAGGAGGTTGGTTTTTTTTTAAAGCCGTAGGAGCGGGGTATACTCGTTTAAAGGGAGCTTTGAGGCGAGTTCTATACTCCAGACAATTTTTCTGTCAGACGATCAGACGCTTTACTTCGTGCGTCTGATCTAGTATTGCTTGTGACACATCCCTTTGTGTGTGGCTTATTAAGCGAAAGCCTTAGACCTCTGTTTCAAGGTCCCGTTGTGAGCTACAGAAAATATCACGTGACCGAAGGAAGGCGGGAACCGAACCAAAGCATATGCAGCCGCGTATAAGAGATGATTAATGGTTAGCAAAGTAATGATTGATTAGTGATTGGATTAAGATGAATTCGCGTGTATTAAGAATGATTAAGGTGGATTAAAGTCGATGAAGGTGCATTAGGGTGAATGAAGGTGGATTAAGGTGCATAAAGGAGGACTAGGTTGGATTAAGGTCGATGAGGTTAATTAGGGTGGATGAAGGTGCGTTGATGTGCATTGAGGACGATCATAGTGGATTATGGTGGATTAAAGTGCATAAAGAAGGATAAGGGTGGATTAAGAGGGATTAAAGAGGATTATGGTGGGCTAGGGTGTATCAAAGTTAATGAGGAAGCATTACGGTTGATTAAGGAGGATTAAAGTGCATTCAGGAGGGTTAGAGTAGATTAAGGTCGATGAAGGTGGATTAGGGTGCATTAAGGAGGACTTTCATGGATTACGGTGGATTAAAGTGAATGAAGGAGGATTGAGGTCGATGAATGTGCATTAGGAGGATTATGGTAGACTAATTGGTCTTAATACTCAATCAACCCCAATTCACCTTAGTCTACCCTAATCCACCTTAATGCTCCTTCGTCCACCTTAATACTCCAAATCCACCTTAATACAACCTAATCAACCTACATCACCCCTAATGCAACTTAGCCTACCCTACGCGGTCTTAATCCTCCTTTATCAACCGTAATCCATCATAATCCACCGTAATCATCCGTCATCCACCTTAATCCTTATTCACGCACGTTAATCCCACTCAATCCTGCTTAATGGTCCCAATCTACCTTAATACACCCTAATCCGCCTCTATCAAACCTAATCCAGTTCCATGGTCCCTAATCCACATTAATCTACCCTATAGTCCACCCAAATCGGTCTTAATCCTCCTCTATCAACCCCAATTCACCTTAATCCACATTAATCGACCTTATTCTTCCTCTATCCACCCTAATCCTTGTTCAGGCCCTCTAATCCACCCCAATCGGTCTTAATACCCTTTCATCAACACTTCACCTTAATCCACCATAATCCGACTTAATCCTCCTCGACGCACCTTAACCTTTATTCATGCATCTTAATCCTTCGTAACGCACTCTAATCCACCTTAATCTCCTTTAATAGCACTCTAATCAACTTTAATCCTCCCTAATCCACCTTATGTCAACCACTAATGATTCATTAACTTGGGTAATAATTCTCTTATACAGGGGTGGACATGCTTTGGGACCCCTCTGGCCTTCCTTGGGTCACGTGATACTTCCAGTTTACAACGCGACCTTGAAACATAAAGATCTAAAGGCTTTCGCCTTAAAACTTAAAGAAAGCTCAATTTTGACTAGTTAACGCGCATCACCACCAATACTACGGGCATACTTGCCATAAATTTTTTCAGGGCGCAAAGCAGAATCAATAATACTGCACTTCCGACTGAATAACAACAGTTAGCGACGGGCGAAGTGATGGAGCCGCCCCAGAATATTAAGCATACTGAGGACAACCGCAACAAAAACGCTGGTGAGCAGGCCGGAAGAATGAAAAAAATAATGCCGCATTACGGTATGCTTTGCTACGAGCTATAAGTAAGACTCATCAGCTCTCAAACAACGCTGTTCTTTGTGGGAAGAAAGTTCTTTCGGCCAATGTCATGCAGCCACTGCTTCCTACGCAAGCCGTCACGCTTTCATTGTGGTATCATAAAAACGGCATAACCATTTTCAGGCTTCTTGCTGTAGTTATATGCGCAACAGCCCGGCATAGCGCTAGCACATAGACCAGAAACACAGCGTACAACGTTCGCTACGCCGAGCTAAAGCGCCGAGCCAGCCGTACTCAGGAGGAAAATGGCGCGAACGAAAAAGAAAAACACAAGCAAAACTCAAGATCCGCGCGTTTCCAAGGGCAACGGCAGGGAGACCAATCGTCGTGCAGAAAAACGGGGGCAAAACTGGTTGCCGCGGGGGAACGCGCAAGGGGCGAGGAGGAGGCGAGGAGGTCGCGCGGCGGCGGCAGAGTTCAAAGAGTGTCGCTACTTTAAAATTATCAAGGGACTTTAGTGTGAGTTACACATTAGTGGCATGCAAAAGAACAAAAAGAAACATGCAGGTTGGAAAGGCGGTAACGCTAAAATGCCGGGCACTCCATGTCACTGTTGGCTGTGGCAGCAGATGCTTGCGTCACCCGATTGCTTCGCAATGCAAGCTGCTCATATTCAACGCTGACTGTCGGTGCAAACATGTGGGACACACTGTCCAATCTGCTTGCGCTGCTGGTTGTTGCTTGTTACCAGACTGCAGTGTGCGACGAAGGCAAGCACTATGCCTACACTCGGACGGTTGAATGTGCCGCAAGCAACCCGTGTGCGTGTATGCTCACTGTTGTCATGTAGATCGTAGCCAATGCATAGTGCCAATGTATAGATTGAGCATTATGTTAGAGTATGCTGAAGTGATTTGATTGCATAATCTTGTTTCAATGTTGTCCCACTTGGTCATGGTTGCTGTGTTACATTTCTGGGATGTGGCAGCCTGTTCAGTTGTATTGGCCAATGGCCTCTCGAGGTAAAGCACCTGCTCCTGCAGTCCACACAGGGACACAAACTCCCTGTTTACATGTAGTGTGATTGGTGCTCCCTGTTTGTCCTTTCCTGCTGCAGCCGTGGGTAAAGCGTGCTTGTGGCCTTCTTTCCCCATGATTTGGCGTGAACAGAGACTATCATACATGATTACATGGTTTGAAGTGTATGAAGTTGATATCCACATGGGTGGAAAGGCCTGTAAAGTGGCTGCGAAATGGCGATTCCCACAAAACAGACCACATCCATATTGAGAGCAGGTGGGGCACCAAGTGTGAGCAACACATTAGTGGCCATCGAAAGAACAAAAAGAAACGTGCATGTAGGAAAGGAGGTAACACTAGGATGCCAGGTAGTTCATGTCGCTGTGTTGGCTATGGCAGCAGGTGCCTGCGTCACCTGATTGATTCGCAGTACAAGTTATGGTGACTGTCAGTGTAAACAGGTGGGGCACTGACCAATCTGCTTGTGCTGCTGGTTGTCACTCGTTACTAGACCACCATGTGCGACGTAGGCAAGCACTGTGCCTGAAGTCGTATAGCTGAATAAGCTGTATGCAATTTGTAGTGCGTGAATGCCCACTGTTGTCATATGGATCTTAGCCAATGTACAGTGTATTGTCTGAACCTTATGCGGTGATTGATAATGGTCGCCGTGTTATGTTTCTTCGATGTGGCGACCTGGTTAGCTGCAGTCTCCCGAGGTAACCATCTGCTCCTGCAGTCCACACAGCGACAAAGACTCCCAATGTACAAGCACCGTAATTGGTGCTCTCCCCATTCGACATTTCTTGCTGCAGCTGCCGGCAAATTATGCTTGTGGGCCTTCATCGGCCATGATGTGGCGTGAGCGGAGACAGCACACGTTATTACGTGGTCCGAAGTTGATAGCCACATAGGTGGAAAGGCCTGCAAAAGTGGCTGCAAAATGGTGATGCCCACATTGAGAATGTGGGGCACCAACTATGAGTTACACATTAGCGGCCCCCGAAAGAACAAAAAGAAACGTGCAGGTTGGAAAGGCGGGAACGCTAAAATGCCGTTTAGTCCATGTCGCTGTGTTGGTTGCGGCAGCAGATGCCTTGCGTCACCCGATTGCTTCGCAATGTAAGTTACGGCGACTGTTAATGCAAACAGGTGGGGCACTGCCCAATTTGCTTGCGCTACTGATTGTCGCTCGTTACCAGATCGCCATGTGCGGCGACGAAAGTGAGCAGTTTACGAGCTCGCGTTAATGGTTTCAGCGCATCTCGACATGCAAATTTTATTTCTGATCTTGTATGAGAAGGTACACTGCTTTTCTTCTGCCAATAAAGTCGCACGTCCTGTTCACTCACTTGTGGCTTGTTTGTATTGGCGTCAGTAGAGGCTCTTTAGTCTCCTGGCCATTAAAACGCGGCAGCTGAGGCATGCCGCCAAGCCAGCGAGGCGAGCACGGCGCGTACCCAGCGTACGGCACCGGTATAAAGCGGCCATATTGAATAATGTACTAAAAAAAAAACATTTCCGCTTCCTGTTTAAGTAGCGCCATCTATCGGGCCCCCCACTAAGTTCCATGCGCTGCCGCTTCTTATTTTCGAACCACTGTGGAAGGTACAGTTTCCCTTCTCTAAAGTTGTTCTTTATTCTATGGCAAACACTGGCAAATAGCGCTCTTAAAGATCTATTACGACAGACGTTTTTACGAAACCGAGGTTGAATTCGCATAGCTTTTTGTTCGTAAGTGACGTTTCTCAATGACTGGCCGCCTTCGGTAACAGCACATTCAGCTGGCATCACGCAGGATTGGTTGACAGTGTCTCTTACGCGCAATTATATCGAGAAAGCTTTCGTGAATACGTGCCCGCAGCCCGTCTTCAAGAGAAGGCTCCTACACCGGAATGTTTTGTAAAAGAAAGTGTTAGCCAATCGTACGGCTAGCCAATGACGTAGAGCGCTCACGAACATGAAGCTTGGTGATTTCGGACCCACTTTCGATTGCGGTACCTCAGAGACTGACCCATCTACATGACGTCAGGATACCCTATAGTTATATCCCCATTTCTGCTATCGGAGAGTGCGGTTATACCACGCGAGGAAAGTCGGAAGAAACGGGCAATACAATCCTGCTAATTTTTTTTTTTTTCATGAACAACATCATCATACCTGACCTTACTGCTACGACACGTGATCAAACTTTGCTTTGTGTCAAGACGTAACGATAATGTCGATGATGTCATATTCAGCGTTTAGGGACAAACTTTAGTATCAAATGCAACGAGTGTTTCCAAATCGTCGTGCTTGCTGAGTATCAATATTTTAAGCACGATAAACACAATGCAGAGTGTTCAAGACGCGTACAGGTCGGGCAGTCGGGCAGGTTTGACTAGATTCATTATAAACAATGCGCCAATGAACGAAGACACCATAAGCGGTGTTGAAATCCACACCCGAGTGACGGTTCCTTCTCAGCAACAGACAAAACTCTCGAAGGCTATGCTGTTGCAGAATCTAATTTCGGTGTGACCTAATCGCGGTATGACCTCCGAGATTGGGTGGAGCTCGCGGCGCGCTGGAAACATCTCGGAGGCGGCATGATGGGACTTACGTCATTGCAACAACCGCCACGCATAAAGTAGACGCCTGGTGCCCGCGTCTTCAGCATAGGTGCTGTTTAATGGCGACCGACAAGGAAACTACGCAATCATCAGCCCCGAGGCTTTGCCAAGATTGCTTTGGTGTGGTATGTAATATTTATCTAAATAACTAAAGTCAGATTTAGTCCTTACAACACACGAAAAAGGAACTTCCGTGCAAGTCGTCATCATCATCACTTATCGACTCTTTGCTCATAGTAGAGGTTTCTGGCCGCAACATGGCGAAATTGTGCAAAAAAAGAAAAGAAAAGGAGAAAAGGTTACAAAAACCATCCACGCACTTCAAGATGTGTTTGACCATGGCCTCGGGAATAACGGCTTCGCCGAAAGGAAATATGGCCGCCGTGTGTATCAATGACCAGCTAGGATCCAGGATCGGAGTGCCGTGCGTACTGCCCCTGAAGATCTGTGATTGGAAAAGGAGGATTACATTGGTCATCGTATTCGACATGCCTACAAACACACCAACCAACAAACAAGAAAGATAACTATGTATACCTTTAAGAAATGAAAACTTTTTGAAAGACTTAACCATGAGCCAGTACAATTTTAATCTTTGCGCTGGACTGGCTTAAAGAGACGGCCATTACATGCGCGAAAAATTGTTACTGTTCTGTTTGAAAGCACATACACAATTGAAAGACGCAAAAACAATAGAGGTAGGCTGGCAACCATGGCCACCGGAAGAAACTACCTGAGGCCACCAAACGTACACAATCACTAAATGCGTTGTTAGGTGGTGGTCGAGTTAATACCCTCGTGGTGGCGCCCTCTGGATAGACTGATGCCGGTCTCGAAGGCTATGCTTTTGCTGGTTGAATGCGGCGGAAGCGATTTCGGAAAGACGTCATAGACGTCGGAGCTTGTACATGACTTATTGTGCAAAACAATTTAAAAAAATGTTTCTCTCTCAAAAAGAAATAAAGAAAGCTTCCGATGAAACTTTCTGAAAAAAGAAAATTTAACTATGTCCCTCTATCAAACACATTGTGATCGCTTTCTTTTTCTACGTGGAGCACCGTAATATCCAATTTAGGGCTGAGCATACGGGTAAATTAGATATTGTGAATTTCAGAGTGGTTTTTTTTTCCTCGCACTCACGAAACTTCAGTTTGCCGAGCATGAAGCTCGATTTCGAGCGACCACACGCAGAGGTCATAAGACATAGGCAATAAGAAATTTAAAAAAAATACTCAATATCCTTCGTACTGGAGTTCTTTTGCCGACTACAAACAGAAAACGTAACACAACGCCCTTCAAGATGAGTTCGTTTCAAAGCCCAATCATTCTAGAAGGCACTGGAACACTTTTGTGGTCATCCGGATTAAAACAAATTCTTAAGAAATTTATGTGACACTAAGTTACGCTCTGGAAGGGCCTTCGTCCTGCAGCGGACATAAAAAATGGGCGGATGATGATGAAGTTCTGCCCTCTAGTGTAAAATTGTGCTCATGCAGTGGAAAACATTTTCCAGGTAAAATATTGTGTATATGCCACTCTTCATCATCATCATCATCATCATCAGCCTAGTTACGCCCACTGCAGGGCAAAGGCCTCTCCCATACTTCTCCAACTACCCCGGTCATGTACTAATTGTGGCCATGTTGTCCCTGCAAACGTCTTAATGTCATCTGCCCACCTAACTCTCTGCCGCCCCCTGCTACGCTTCCCTTCTCTTGGAATCCAGTCCGTAGCTCTTAGTGACCATCGGTTATCTTCCCTCCTCATTACATGTCCGGCCCATGCCCATTTCTTTTTCTTGATTTCAACTAAGATGTCGTTTACCCGCGTTTGTTGCCTCACCCAATCTGCTCTTTTCTTATCCCTTAACGTTACACCCATCATTCTTCTTTCCATAGCTCGTTGCGTCGTTCTCAATTTCAGCAGAACCCTTTTCGTAAGCCTCCAGGTTTCTGCCCCATATGTGAGTACTGGTAACACACAGCTGTTGTACACTTTCCTTTTGAGGGATAGTGGCAACCTACTGTTCATGATTTGAGAATGCCTGCCAAACGCACCCCAACCCATTCTTATTCTTCTGGTTATTTCAGTCTCATGATCCGGATCCGTGGTCACTACCTGCCCTAAGTAGATGTATTCCCTTACCACTTCCAGTGTTTCGCTACCTATCGTAAACTGCTGTTCTCTTCCGAGACTGTTAAACAGTACTTTAGTTTTCTGCAGATTAATTTTCAGACCCACCCTTCTGCTTTGCCTCTCCAGGTCAGTGAGCATGCATTGCAATTGGTCTCCTGAGTTACTAAGCAAGGCAATATCATCAGCGAATCGCAAGTTGCTAAGGTATTCTCCATCGACTTTTATCCCCAATTCTTCCCACTCCAGGCCTCTGAATACCTCCTGTAAACATGCTGTGAATAGCATTGGAGATATCGTATCTCCCTGTCTGACGCCTTTCTTTATAGGGATTTTGTTGCTTTCTTTGTGGAGGACTACGGTGGCTGTGGAGCCGCTATAGATATCTTCCAGTATTTTTACATATGGCTCATCTACACCCTGATTCCGTAATGCCTCCATGACTGCTGAGGTTTCGACTGAATCAAACGCTTTCGCGTAATCAATGAAAGCTATATATAAGGGTTGGTTATATTCTGCACATTTCTCTATCACTTGATTGATAGTGTGAATATGGTCTATTGTTGAGTAGCCTTTACGGAATCCTGCCTGGTCCTTTGGCTGACAGAAGTCTAAGGTGTTCCTGATTCTATTTGCGATTACCTTAGTAAATACTTTGTAGGCAACGGACAGTAAGCTGATCGGTCTATAATTTTTCAAGTCTTTGGCGTCCCCTTTCTTATGGATTAGGATTATGTTAGCGTTCTTCCAAGATTCCGGTACGCTCGAGGTTATGAGGCATTGCGTATACAGGGTGGCCAGTTTCTCTAGAACAATCTGACCACCATCCTTCAACAAATCTGCTGTTACCTGATCCTCCCCAGCTGCCTTCCCCCTTTGCATAGCTCCTAAGGCTTTCTTTACTTCTTCTGGCGTTACCTGTGGGATTTCGAATTCCTCTAGGCTATTCTCTCTTCCACTATCGTCGTGGGTGCCACTGGTACTGTATAAATCTCTATAGAACTCCTCAGCCACTTGAACTATCTCGTCCATGTTAGTAACGATATTGCCGGCTTTGTCTCTTAACGCACACATCTGATTCTTGCCTATTCCTAGTTTCTTCTTCACTGTTTTTAGGCTTCCTCCGTTCCTGAGAGCCTGTTCAATTCTATCCATATTATAGTTCCTGATGTCCGCTGTCTTACGCTTGTTGATTAACTTAGAAAGTTCTGCCAGTTCTATTCTAGCTGTAGGATTAGAGGCTTTCATACATTGGCGTTTCTTGATCAGATCTTTCGTCTCCTGCGATAGCTTACTGGTTTCCTGTCTAACGGCGTTACCACCGACTTCTATTGCGCACTCCCTAATGATGCCCATGAGATTGTCGTTCATTGCTTCAACACTAAGGTCCTCTTCCTGAGTTAAAGCCGAATACCTGTTCTGTAGTTTGATCCGGAATTCCTCTAGTTTCCCTCTTACCGCTAACTCATTGATTGGCTTCTTGTGTACCAGTTTCTTTCGTTCCCTCCTCAAGTCTAGGCTAATTCGAGTTCTTACCATCCTGTGGTCACTGCAGCGTACCTTGCCGAGCACGTCTACATCTTGAATGATGCCAGGGTTCGCGCAGAGTATGAAGTCGATTTCATTTCTAGTCTCACCATTCGGGCTCCTCCACGTCCACTTTCGGCTAACCCGCTTGCGGAAAAAGGTATTCATTATACGCATATTATTCTGTTCTGCAAACTCTACTAATAATTCTCCTCTGCTATTCCTAGAGCCTATGCCATATTCCCCCACTGACTTGTCTCCAGCCTGCTTCTTGCCTACCCTGGCATTGAAGTCACCCATCAGTATAGTGTATTTTGTTTTGACTTTACCCATCGCCGATTCTACGTCTTCATAAAAGCTTTCGACTTCCTGGTCATCATGACTAGATGTAGGAGCGTAGACCTGAACAACCTTCATTTTGTACCTCTTATTAAGTTTCACAACAAGACATGCCACCCTTTCGTTAATGCTATAGAATTCCTGTATGTTACCAGCTATTTCCTTATTAATCAGGAATCCGACTCCTAGTTCTCGTCTCTCCGCTAAGCCCCGGTAGCACAGTACATGCCCGCTTTTTAGCACTGTATATGCTTCTTTTGTCCTCCTAACCTCACTGAGCCCTATTATATCCCATTTACTACCCTCTAATTCCTCCAATAACACTGCTAGACTCGCCTCACTAGATAGCGTTCTAACGTTAAACGTTGCCAGGTTCAGATTCCAATGGCGGCCTGTCCGGAGCCAGGTATTCTTAGCACCCTCTGCAGCGTCACAGATCTGACCGCCGCCGTGGTCAGTTGCTTCGCGGCTGCTGGGGACTGAGGGCCGGGGTTTGATTGTTGTATTCATATAGGAGGTTGTGGCCAAGTACTGCACCAGGGTGGCCAATCCTGCTCTGGTGAGAGAGTGCGTTACCGGTTCTGGTCACCGGGATCAGGCCGCACTCCAGGCCTGTTTGTGCAATTTTCTCAACACACGTTTTTTTTTTTTTGTATTTTCCGGTGGAGAATACTGTTAAAGCAACGTTTCTTAGTTTAATGAAAACAGGTGATGGCCATGTTGACCCTATAACATGTTTGCATGAATGACCCATATACAGAAAAGAAGCGAAGAAAAAAATACAGGAAGAAGGAATGAAGACAAACTTTACTAGATTTTGTAAATAAGGATATGCATTGTGTCATTTGCTTACCTCCATGCAGCCGCGACGCAGGTGTAATTATCAATCTTACCAAATTTGATCCGAGCAGTATAAACCCTTATCAGCCTTTACTGGTCGTTATCAATCTTATAGTACTAGATCCGACTCTTATCAACCGTTACCGACGTTTTTCGAATAGATCCAATTGTTATCAACTTTTATCGGTCGTCATAACCTTATCTCAATCTATTCGATCATTATCAACTTTTATGTGCCCTTATCAACTTTATCGGGCATGATCCGATCCTCATGAACTCTTATCGACTGTTAACCTTATTGAAATCGACCCACCTCTTATCGGTCATCATCACTCTTATCGCAATCTATCCGATCATTATCAAACCCTATCTGTCCTTATCAACCTTATCGGACATGATCCTATCCTTATCAACACTTATCGGTCCTTACCAACCTTATCGGACTTGATCCGACCCTTATCGGTCCTTATGAATCTTGTAAAAATTGCTCCAATCATTTTAAGCCGTTATCGCTCTTTAGCACCTTATCCATCCGCGTCGAGCCGTTATCAACCGTGCCAAGACCCATATAACGCCTCGTCACTCCTTATCAACTCATTGATTGCTTATCTGTCTGTGTTGCGTGACGCGATACGCATGCTGACTGACCTAACTGCCACTGATCAGAGATCGGTGCAATTCGGTCAGCGAAGGAACGGTCCAACAGAATGTGTATCCCTCGACCACCGAAACGCATCGTGGTTGGCATCAAATTTTCGCTAAATCAGAAACATTGCTAATGTATAGAATGTTCCAAGCCGGCACCACGTGTGGCCCTAGAGATGGCTTTTATTCCACCGTAACCAAACCTCTCGACAAAGCCTTCATAGAAACAGTTTGACGTTTGTGTTGTACCACCGGTAAAGCACATTCATATGGCCCAGTTATATTCACCCTCTGAAAGCATGGGTGTTTGGACTAGTGGGTAGGACACTCGGCTTCTCAGTGTGGGGTCGTGGGCTCAAACCTCACCATCGCGAACGTCTTTTCCTTGCGAATTTATTCTCTAGAATAGCAGCTTGGGCTTGTTGGTTTTCCATCCTGCTAGTAACAGCGCAAAATGTAGACAAGGGACGAGACAAGAAGACACCACAAGCGCTGTGGTGTCTTCTTGTCTCGTCCCTTGTCTACATTTTGCGCTGTTACTAGCAGGAATTTATTCTGTTCTGGTTTAAATGCGCAAGCATTTCTATGCCTACTTAACGAAAAAACGCGTCCGTCTCTCATCTAACACGAATCGCTATATGTAATGCATTGCATCATCGCCGTAAAGAAAAAAAAATAATCTATTAATGCTTATCTCTACGCCAGCCTGCGCAGAGATGAGCAAATGGCACGATGCTTACGCACACTTAAACAACTCTAGCGAAGTTTCTTATACAATAATTTCTTTGTAGCAGTTACTCTTATGTGACACAGCGATCAAAGCGTTCCCTCATTGGGTAGGCATAAATGTGCGGCACGTAAGCAGTTATCGTTAAAATCTGTGCAGTGGCAAAAAGAAAAGAAGAAAAGTGAAAATAAAAATAGCGTTTACGAGAGAAAAGCTTTGTGCATTGGACTCCAGAAGCTAGGGAGCTAGAGAGCTAGGGAGAAGCTAGGGAGCTAGGGGTGTACGCACATCGCTGAAATTGAAGGAGCGACCCAGAGGCCTGGTGTCGCGTATGATGCTGTTGATGATGGCGAACCCCTGGAAGTGGGACATGTTCAGCTTGTCGCTGAACCGGCTCCGCAGCGTATCGTGCAGGGCCCTTTGCACGACCGACGCGTGGAAGAGACCGGACCTAGGAGAAGGAGCAAAGGGAATTTGCAGAGCGCGTTTTGGAAGCACCGCTATACACTCAGCTAAGTCGGCTGTTCGAGCGATCAACAAAGGAAGGTACGATACATTGCATACAGAGTGGTTCATCCCTTTGAATAGTCAACTTAGCTGAATTAGAATGGTGATTTAGAACTTTTAGAACTTAGAATATATATATATAGACCCCCCCACACACACACAAACAAGTACGAATGCACGGTAAAGAACGCTAGGTGGTCCAGATTTGCGGATTCTCCCACTACCGGGTACCTCATAATCAGATCGTGGTTCGGCACGAAAAACCCCATAATTTAATATATATAATTGCGACCATATAAAACCAACAGCCAATGAAGCCAAGGATAGGATAGGGGTAAATAGCTGCGGCTGAAATTGATGTGTGGGAAAGAAAGAAAAAAAAGGGGAAATGGAAGTGAACGAGAACATAACGTGTCGCCGGTGGGGACCGAACCCATAACCTTCGCATTACGCGTACTACGCACTACCGCTTATGCTACACCGCTACACCACCAAACCGTATGCTGGCTTCAAAGGTCATGACTGACAAAAATCTACGCACGCACGCACGCACGCACGCACGCACGCACGCACGCACGCACGCACGCACGCACGTACGCACGCCCCCCCCCCCCCCCTCCCACCTACACACAGCTCAGTTGTCAAGAGCATTGCATGCCTAATGCGATGACCTCTAGTCGGGACGGCACAGCGGCAATTAGTTTATTCGTCTAATTTCACTCGCCTTTATCATTTCTATATATGAATTAATCAACAAGTAATTAACTCTATGGTCTCCTTGGTTTCATTGTCAGTTGGCTTCACATATTTGCGATTACGAAGCTGAAGCCCCTTCAGTTCGCATTTCATGAACATTTCACCCTAAAAAAAGATTTAATTATTTTGTGCCAAGCCACGTTCATAACAAACTGAACCATAATTTATTGGGTATTTGCACAGCCCCTCTGGAGAAATTCACGTGGTCGGTTGCGCGAGTTTATTTTTTATCTAAGGAGAATATTGTAAGGACCCCTATAGCTAAGACCAAGGCCTTCGAGATTCGGCGGAGCATGCGCGGTGCGACTTTTTCGCGCAGTGGATCACGGAGGCCACGTTAAGACAATGTTAAGATTTAACAGGCTGCCACACGCAGGAACTTGACTCACATGAGCCTCATGTAGGCGGAACCCCAAACGCCCAAATACCAGCGGGTTCCTGGGTGTCGTGACATGGCGATCTTCACTCGATTGTCGAGCGATCGATAGGCGTACTCTCTCCATTCCGCGTTGCTGTCGTCGTAGTACACATTCACGAGTCCCACTGCAAGTACATTTTGTTTCGGCACGTAAGTACAGTTCCGGTAAGAGCAAACAAGAAAGCGAATAACTTTTTTACTTGACGATCGCTCAGCTCCCACAAACCTCGCTGATAACCCGTACAACTTTACGACCGGCTGACAGCTCCTCAGTTTTTCGGCTCCTCCTCCTCTCAAGCCATGCGCGCGCGGCCTGTTGCTAGGGTATGCGAGGGCGCTGCGATCGAGCTTTGCGTAAAACCCCTTAAACGTAGTAAAGTAGTGGCACTCTCCTCCTCCGCCTTCCCTCCTCGTTTATCCTCTCTTTCACTCTCCCTTCTCGACAGTAGCGCCGCCTACACCGCTCGAGCGTAGCAACGGCGCCAACGTGCGCTCCTCGCCACTCCGTAGACGCCTCTATAGCAAAAATGGCGCTGAAGCACGGCACGAGAGCCCACGTGATGCTATTAGGCCAACAGCGACGCGGCGTCGGCCTCGGCCAGAGCGCGCGAGGAAAAGGCGGCGTTCTTCATAGCGTGGCGGTATTTTACGAAGTTTAAGGGGCTTTAGCTTTGCACAAAGTGAACGGGGCCGGTTGTTCTATTGACATGTGCACGCTGGCCTCGGCTGCTTGTGCTGCGTCTTGTGAATTGGTAGCCAATGTTATTTTTTTTCACGCTGTGTTTGCCTCGCCATTGTTTCGCGTGGGCGTGGCCGGCAGTCGATACCTTTTGCGTCCGGTCGAAGTTCTGCGCTCACGGAGAAGCTTGAGTACCTGCGACGTGCGGGCCACCGAGTGTTCATATCGCGCGCCTGCTTTTTGTTGTGTAGGCCTATACTTCGCCTCCTGAAGTGAACGTCACTCATGGTGCCATGTATAGCGTTCTGTTACAGGAAGTCGCGACGACATGCCCACGTGTGTTGTCCAGGTTTGCCACAGCAACGACAGGAAAGCTCGTACAAATGGCACATAACTCTGCGTCGTTACCTAAGAAGTGACAAAGAGGATAAGAACCTTTTGGAGAAATGGTCCAAATATGAGATCTGGTATATTTACCAGGCTTCAAATTTCGACAATAAAAAGCAGACCTCGAGTTGGATATAGCTAGCTGTCGACAGTACAGGGCTACATGTTCGGCGCGAGTTGGCATTCCTCTTTTCAGCTCTATGTCGCGTTCTGAACAAAAATTTGTCGTTTTTAACCATGCATGTAAGCTGCGAAAATGCTGCATTCGTCGAGGTCATTTAGAAACGAAAGTAGATAAAAAAGTATGCGAGCGCGGAGCTCTCTAACTAAATACATTGAAGCCGCTTTGCCTGTGTATAGCGATGACGTAATGCTCCTGGTGCGCATCCTGTTACGCGGCAATCAGTGGTAGCTGTGCGTGACTACGCGACTACAAGGAGCAGTTTCAACTGCCTTATGCCACGGCAAGATGAGGTGCTTATTCGTTGCATCCGGTTTATGCGTTGAGCGTCGGAGATTCTTCCCGCAAACGGCTTTCATAATGAGATACAAAATGCCATCGACGAATCGTGCTGTGAATGGGCGCCAGCGCTGCAATAATAGCACTACTGACATCCACTGAGCTTGGCATGCTAAAAAAAAAGAAAAGAAAAAACCTTGGCGCATGCAGCCAGCAAAATTGCGCGGCCTTCGATATCATGCAGTTTGCGTTACTCGGAGGAAGCCGCGGCAGGGGGCGTAGATTTGGACACTAGCTATTATTGTAAAATTAATTCAACGTTTGAGTACAAATGAACCGCAGAAACATTGGCTTAGTAAACAAAATATCCCCTTCTTACCGCTAGAGCCGCACCTGTCGTCCGTCCTCCTCCCACCAATGCCGGCGTACAATCGTTATCGCGATCACCTATCACTGTTGCCAGCATGTTTATTGAGCACGACTACATCCTCAATGCAGATTGCGAGAAATTATCATTAAAAAACAGCTGTTCCGCGGGCTTTTGAGCGTTACCACTGTATGATTGAACACTCGACAACTAAGCTTACCGTTACGATAAAGAAAAGGTTCCAGAAGAAATGGCTGTGAGTGCCTTTAAAATAGGAAAAATAAAGGGGCAAAGGTGCATGGCGACTTGGTCACCTTTGAGCTTCTTCCTCTCGAACACCACCGGTTCGCTCGGGTTATTCTCGGTGCTGTACGTGAAGAACCGGATGTAGACGTAGTCGGTGCACGTGTAATTCCTTTTCCACAGCACCTGACGCAGCGCCTCGAACACGCAGATGAGTGTGTAGTTGCCTGGCGTCGCGGGAGTGGAACAATCGAAAGACGGAGCTTTAATTTCTTTCAAAACGACACTAAAGCGAAACACCATATACACATTGGTTTAGAATGCTAAAATACCGTCTCTTTAGAACGAGTCTTCTTTTTTCTTTTAATTTTGCGGTAACTGATTCATTACAAGAATCGTAAACGAAAGGTGAAAGTTTGATTTCTTGTAATTTAGCGCCAGAGACTGACGTCAAGGAAATCACAGTATCTTTTTTTTCTTATTATTATTTGAACACTTACAGTTCAGTAAGGGTTCTTGAAAATTGTTAAGCTACATGTCTTTGACTCTACGCGAATACAGTGCTGACGCGATCTTCACCGTCAGTATCTATGACGTCACGGCGAGATGGAGCCAAAACCCGAAGCCGGTGACAGCACCTGTTTATTGTTTTGCAGTCTTTTGTGGATTACGAAGGCTTCTCTCACAATAAGATCGGCATTTTCGGTATTGTCATAAGGTTAATTTATGACATATCTTGTATAACGTTTTTGTCTTTACTTTGTTTAATGACCTTTCAACGCGTTCGAATAGAAGAGACACGATACAAGCATTGAACTCTTGCGTGTAGCTTTCGTGTGCGTTTCCAAGAGAAAAGAATCGTGTATCAAACAGTGTTTTAACAGTTTCAACTGCCCAGAAGAATTAGTGCGATCTGCAAGATTCTTTATGTCAGGACGCGCGTACTGCGCTTAAGATGTTCAAAAAGGAAAGCGAGAAAATCTTTGCGCTTACCGCTGCACTGTTCATGCGCACATTTCACAGGAATATTGCAATCTGGTGTGGAACTTTACTCGACTACTGACGAGTAAACTGTCGAGTAAAGTGCCGCTATACTTACTCCGGAAAATCATTATTGAGGTTACGTTGACTCGATTTATACTTCTTGTAGACGGCTTCATAATTTTTTGGATACATGTCACAGAATGTTAAGCTATACGGTTTAGCAAGGGAAGCCAGTTAGCTTATCCAAGAATGACCAGCTTCTTTTGTTGTTCTGCCGACCATGTATCACAAAATGACTTCACGTTCAAGAGGCGCACATAAGAGGATAACGAAAAAACCGGCACTGAATGATAATGCACGCAATGACCTCAGCTTGGGTCATACTCCTAAGACTGTGACATTTCTGCGCCGCTGCCTTTTTGTCAGTACGACTTTCTGATAAAGGTATACGACGAAGGAAATGGAAGGCGCAGGCGGGGTCTTCAAAGGTAACTTACGAACTTTCGGCGCTGAAGCTTGAATGAAAGAAAGAGATGGAGATGCATGACGTTAGTCTAATGAACTAGTGTTAGCAAGCTCATTTATTAGCCACCCTATGGCTAAAGCCATACTTTGGCAAAAATGCACAGAACTCACTAAGACCGCGCTCTGTGACTCAGGCTCACTCACAAAACATATTTCTTGCTTAGCCCCCCTCCGCTTCCTCTCACTCGGACTCCCGAAAGTATTACAGCAATGGACTCTGACCAACTGCAACAAAATTTTTAACCGCGTGAAACGCCTAGCTTCGGATAGTGCGCACATGTATAGCAGTCTCCATGCAAAATGCAACTTCGTAGCGCTTTAACACAGGACGACACAGAAGGGAAACGACATACACAAGCGCCATCTGTTACAATATCAAATACCAACTATAACCCGGCCTCTAGCACTGTTAAGCTCCGTGCAAAATTCCACGTTTGTAATACGAGTGGATGCCGCACAAAAACACTCGCAAAAGTAGGCGCTTTTCGTACCGAACCCGAAAGAAGAAGAAAAAAAAAAGTCCGTGCTCTGTTACACTGGATATGACGCCCGACTCAGAACGCGCGGCACCTCTGCATTACCTCCGAGACTTAGCGCTGCCCACGGCACGCTGCAAAACTTCGCACACCACGTGACGGCTCCTTACGTCACGTCCACTAACCGGCAGGTGCAGGCGCCGTGCTCTAAGGCGCAAACGAAAGGCTGCTAATTACGAAAATCACACAATTACCACCCCTGCAGATTTTGCCAAGATGGCTCTGTGGTAAAGCACAGTACCCATGCAGTTATTACCAACTTAGCTGAAGCGATGTAAAAAAAAAAGTTAGCCTTTTTTTTTTAAACGCGAGATCCGACGAGAACCGGCCACTCACTTGTAGTCGACGGTGGTGGTGCCGTTGTTGGTTTTTTGGTCGTAGTCGTCGGCCTTGGCGTAGTGCTCGGAGCCGCCGTCGGTGGTGGCGGCGGCGCTGTGGTCGTCGGCGTCGTCGTAGGCCGTGTCGTTGTCGGCGCCATTGTAGGTGTCGCCGTCGTCGTGGTCTTAGCCGTCGTCGAGGGCGTTGTAACTGGTTGGCTGACCGTGGTCTTCATCGTGGCTTCGGGCAAGTATGAAACGATTATCAGGTGACGGTGGTGTCTTCTTGACGGTAAACGAAGTAAATTGGCTATAACTTCCTGTGAAAAAGAACAACTATACGCGGAACAGACAAGATGCTTCTCATTTGACCAGTTGGTGATGCGCAGTGATTAACAGAGGGGCGCAAATTAGGACACACACAGACAAAGCAGACAGGAAGAGCTGTTGCTCTCTATTCCGACTGTGTGTACCTCTTTATTTGGGCGCTTCTTCTAATACGCAAGGTAATCTACGCCGGCAAAGAACTCCCTCTGTAAATATATTGGACATGTATGCACCGGTCTCACGCTTCTTCCGCGCATTAAACACGTGCATTCAGTTTAGACTGATAATATTGGCGCGAAACTCTCCTTTCGGTGCTTTTTTCCGGTGTGCGCTTGATTACTAGAAGACAACATGAATGGCCAAACTGCTGTTATCTCCTAAATTGCACGCTGGAATGCTAGTGGCGATATGTGCGAGGGTGACGTCATAGGTTTCAGAGAATTTTCTCGTATTTGGACCGTTGGAACAGACAAGTTCTCGGAACTTGCAAAGTCTGGTCCTTTTTGGGGTGTCTTAGGAGGCAAACAAGTCCATATATACAAATAAAGGAAATACAACTATAGGCCCAAGCTGACGTCGGCCACATTTTACGATGTCAGAGAGAGTCACTTTACGTGGAGTGGCGTCAAATAAATCCGTGACGTCACAGAAATGCGGGCGAAGATGCCACCCGCATTTCGCTTTTGCTTCTTTTCTGCCTTATCAAGTCTTCTCTCACGGTAGAGTTGCTCTTTTATCGCCTCGTATATATTGTAGTCGAGTAATCCACAATACCAAAGATTATCTGTCTCAACCTAACTTTCGTTTTGGTCTCTAAGTGAAGAAGACAAGTTGCGTGTTTGGGGGCGGGGGGTGGGGGCAGTTACCGCAAAAGCTATGTAAGCTGAATATTGTTACGTAGGAAGACGCAGACGAAAAGCTATATACAAGTATATTTACAAGGCAATACGCCGCACTTGGCCAAGAGGCAACAGCCTCCGCTAGCCTCTAATCGTCGTCGTCGTCTTTTCACTACTCGCCTCATCATTGTAAACACTGTTCCGTAGCACTACCCCCGGCTGCAAAAGCGCCATCCCGGAGTGACTAAACGCCGGACTCGGAAGCAGTGTAGTAGGATTGAGCCTACTGACGTGCACGACATCACAAGATGCCAGAGTAGAGGATGAGGTTGAGCACACAGGAGCAACTTCGTGCGTCACCTGGCGCAGCACGCGGTATCGCGAAAGGAGCTTTTCTGAAAGTCCGACGTGACGAGAGGGCGACTACAGGAGCACGAGCGCATCAGGCGATAACTGTACGTCATGGTGGCGGGCGTTTTTTGGATACATGTAATCGAATGTTAAGCTATACGGTTTAGTAAGGGAAGCCAGTTAGCTTGTCCAAGAATCACCAGCTTCTTTTTGCCGTTGTTGTTCTGCTGACTATTTATCACAATATGACTTGACATTCAAGAGGCGCACATAAGAGTATAAGGAACAAACCGGAACTGAATGTTAATGCACGCAATGACCTCAGCTTGGGTCATACTCCCGAGACCGTGACATTTATGCGCCACTGCCTTTTTGTCAGTACGACTTTCTGATAAAGGTATACGACGAAGGAAATGGAAGGTGCAGGCGGGGCCTTGAAATGTAACTTACGACGTTTCGGCGCTGAAGCTTGAATGAATAAAAAGAGATGAAGATGCATGACGTTAGTCTAATGAACTAGTGTTAGCAAGCTCATTTATTAGCCACCCTATGGCTAAAAAACCATACTTCGGCAAAAACGCATGGAACTCACTCAGACCGCGCTCTGTGACTCAGGCTCACTCACAAAACATATTTCTTGCTCAGCCCACCCGCCGTGGTTGCTCAGTGGCTATGGTGTTGGGCTGCTGAGCGCGAGGTCGCGTGATCGAATCCCGGCCACGGCGGCCGCATTTCGATGGGGGCGAAAACACCCGTGTACTTAGATTTAGGTGCACGTTAAAGAACCCCAGGTGGTCGAAGTTTCCGGAGTCCTCCACTACGGCGTGCCTCATCATCAGAAAGTGGTTTTGGCACGTAAAACTCCATTTTTTAACTTTTAATTTGCTTAGCTCCTCCCCCCCTTCCTCTCACTCGGGCTCCCGAAAATATTACAGCAATGGCCTCTGACCAACTGCAACAAAATTTGTAACCGCGTGAAACGCCTAGCTTCGGATAGTGCGCACATGTATAGCAGTCTCCATGCAAAATGTAACTTCGTAGCGGTTTAACATAGAACGACACAGAAGGGAAACGACATACACAAGCGCCATCTGTTACATCATCAAATACCAACTATAGCCCGGCATCTAGCACTGTTAAGCTCCGTGCAAGATTCCACGTTTGTAATACGAGTGGATGCCGCAGAAGAAGGCTCGCAAAAGTAGGCGTTTTTCGTACCGAACCCGAAAGAAGAAGAAAAGAAAAGTCCGTCCTCTGTTACACCGGAAGTGATGCCCGACTCAGAACGCGCGACACCTCTGCATTGCCTCCGAGACTCAGCGCTGCCCACGGCACGCTGCAAAACTTCGCACACCACGTGACGGCTCCTTACGTCACCTTCACTAGCCGGCAGGTGCAGGCGCCGTCCACTAAGGCGTTAATAAAAGGCTGCTAATTACGAAAATTACACAATGACCACCCCTGCAGCTTTTGCCAAGATGGCTCAGTGGTAAAGCACGGTACCGATTCAGTTATTACTAACTTAGCTGAAGCGATGTTTCTTTGAAGTTAGGCTTCTTTTTTTTAAAACGCGAGATCCGACGAGAACCGGCCACTCACTTGTAGTCGACGGTGGTGGTGCCGTTGTTGGTTTTTTGGTCGTAGTCGTCGGCCTTGGCGTAGTGCTCGGAGCCGCCGTAGGTGGTGGCGGCAGCGCTGCGGTCGTCGGCGTCGTCGTCGGCCGTGTCGTTGTCGGCGCCATTGAAGGTCTCACCGTCGTCGTGGTCTTAGCCGACGTCGAGGGCTTTGTAACTGGTTGGCTGACCGTGGTGTTCATCGGGGCTTCGGGCAAGTAAGAAACGATTATCAGGTGACGGTGGTGTCTTCTTGACGATAAACGAAGTAAATTGGCTATAACTACCTGCGAGAAAGAACAACTATACGCTGAACAGACAAGATGCTTCTCTTTTGGCCAGTTGGTGATGCGCAGTGATTAGCAGAGGGGCGCAAATCAGGACAGACACAGATAAAGCAGGCAGAAAGAGCTCTTGTTTTCTCTACTCCGTCTGTGTATAAGTCTTAATTTGGGCGCTTCTTCTAATAGGCAAGGTGATCTACGCCGGCAAAGAACACCCTCTGTGAATATATTGGACATGTATCCACCGGTCTCACCCCTCTTCCGCGCATTAAACACGTGCATTCAGTTTAGTCTGATATAATATTGGCGCGAAACTCTCCTACCGGTGATTTTTTCTGGTCTGCGTTTCATTACTAGGAGACAACATGAATAGCCAAACTGCTATTATCTCCTAAATTGCACGCTGTTATGCTAGCGCCGATATATGCGCGGGTGACGTCATAAGGTTCAGAGAATTTTCTCGTATTTGGACCGTTGGAACAGACAAGTTCTCGGAACTTGCAAAGTCTGGTCCTTTTTGGGGTGTCTTAGGAGGCAAACAAGTCCATATATACAAATAAAGGAAATACAACTATACGCCCAAGCTGACGCCAGCCACATTTTACGATGTCAGAGAGAGTCACTTTACGTAGAGTGGCGTCAAATAAATCCGTGACGTCACAGAAATGCGGGCGAAGATGCCACCCGCATTTCGCTTTTGCTTCTTTTCTGCCTTATCAAGTCTTCTCTGACGGTAGAGTTGTTCTTTTATCGCCCCGTATATATTGTGGTCGAGTAACTTACAATACCAAAAATTATGTATCTCAACCTAACTTTCGTTTTGGCCTCCAAGTAAAGAAGACAAGGTGTGTGTTTGGGGGCGGGGGGTGGGGGCAGTTACCGCAAAAGCTATGTAAGCTGAATATTGTTACATAGGAAGACCCAGACGGAAAGCTATATACAAGCATATTTACAAGGCAATACGCCGCACTTGGTCAAGAGGCAGCAGCCTGCGCTAGCCTCTAATCATCGTCGTCGTCTTCTCACTACTCGCCTCTTCGTCATTGTAAACACTGTTCCGTAGCAATATGAAATACTCTGTAATGTCATCTTTTTAGCATTTTCGCTCCGGTTTGTCGGAAGAAATGTGCACTGTCACTTTCTATAATGGCGTTTTTGTGCGATACCTCTCAACGACTTTGAGCAGCATAAGAACAAGACAAGAGCAGGAGCCAACGTTTCGAGAAGTGGACTTGTCTTTTTCACGGCGACATATATGCTCTCCTTTTGACAATTGTGTTCGACTGATATATAGTGCAGCGTTATTTCCTCCCACCGCGGGTTGCTTTTATCCCTCAGCACTACGACATCGTATGCACAAATTATTGCGACCAATTTTTCTTCTTCGTGTTGGAGGTTTTCATTCGCACAAGAGCACGCAGTACGATTTCAGACCGACCTTCGACCAGCGCTTGGCTAGATGTCTAATCTCTTACATTTCGAGCACCGCCTGTGCAAGTGTCTTTATTCCTTACTGCATACCACTGTGCACTGCACAATACGGTACAGCACTCTACAGGAACTGAACAAAGCATGTCGAGGCTCCAGCACCAGTTAAACGCAAACTAGACCACATTGTTCGCACAGAAAAGCAGATCGAACGCCATGATCAATGAAGAGGAAGTTTCTGCATGACTTCTGAGAATAGCCAGGTGCCTGATGGAAAGAGCAAAAACGAGTGCTGCCTGTACAATAGGAAATTACCAGTTGCACATTTGTGAAGCAACTGCTTTCCCGCGTAGCATGGGCATCGCTGTGGCTAGCGTTGACGCCAGCAAATCTTAATTTTTCTTGCCTGATCTGACTTACAGAAGTTGGGGAACTAGGAATTATAGGTGCACATTTACGATCTTCTTTTTTCTTTAACTCTCAGTACTCAGTACTCTCTTTTATCATGTTCCCTGAGGTGCTTCTTTAGAGTTCCGCCTAAGAATTAAAAAAAAAATATTATTTGTCCAACTATTACTCCTATAGATCCATTCAAAACACGAGCGATCAAGCTATGGTATTATGTATCACAGTATACGTTGCGACTACGTCTTCAAATAACGTGTTCAAATGTAAAAGCATCGAAAATGAGCACATTTCTAGCGGTAACGACAGAATTAAGCATTTTGTACTCACTTGTTGTAGGTGGAGGGCCGCCACCGCCGCTAACCTTTTTATATGTCGGGTTATCGGTTTCGTCGTCTGGAAAAGAAAGAAACGCCTACACTGCTCCAACACAAGAAAAAAAGAAGCAAGCAAGTGAACAAACAAACAAACAAACAAACAAACAAACAAACAAACAAACAAACAAACAAACAAACAAACTGGTTGCACCACTGTTTTATGTTTTAATCCCCATCTGACCACAAATATAAAGTTGGTGTTCCAGCCTTCCGAACGAACAGTGTTTCTTTTTCTTTTTTACTCCACACAAGTGTCGACCAGAACCACCTTCCTGCTTCCAACGTTCATATTGCCAGACGCACCTTTTTTCTCGATACCACACTTTTTAATTTTATCATTACCCGAATCTTTGAAAGATCCTCTGCGGCATGTAGTAAAATTTTCTTCCTGGCCTAGATTGCTCTCAGACGTTATTTGCGGGACAAATAAAAATAAGTGTTTTACTATTAAGGAAGCATCGCTGAACAAGTTTTAAACTAAATACTTTACAACAGGCATTGCAATTCAGGAATTGTAGCCGGCGACTTGTAACGGATTCCGACAATACCAGTTTTGAGCTATACGTTCCCAACGTTTCCAACGAAATGCAGAGGTGTTCCAGTAATTTGACCTTCAATGCAGAAAAAGGCATTTTGTTAAATAAATAAATAATAAACAAATAAATGAATAAGTAAATGAATGAATGAATTTATGCTGCATAGGTCTTCATTTTACTTGTCTTGCAAGATGGACTGCTTGAACCGACAATCTGGAACATAGTAAATGGCCCCACTAGTAATTTGGTCGAACTAATATTTACATATGCCACTAATATCCGTCCTGATCAATGCTGTACAGTTTTGAAAAACCTGTTTTCTTCAATATCAACAAAGACAAAAAAGAAGGCTCTTTAATATACTCCCACCTGTCCCTGGCTACAATTTCGAACTAATGGGTCCGATTCTTATTCAGTGAATTGTTATTAACCAGTACGATACCTCGGAACTTCTTCCGCATATACGGATTTCATAAATTCAAAAATTCTAAAGTGTACAGGTGTTTGCTCATTCATAATACTGTCCAGTATTTTCCGCAGTTTGGCAATGCTCAGTCTTACACAGTGACTGAAGTTAGGCCAATGATGCCAAACTGTAGTACTGTCTCTTTCCAGCATTCCACGTAACATCTTTGAACACATCGTCTTTATTTCGCACGTTGGGGACATTTTAGAATAAAACTCATTCTTTAACTTCATTCTTTAACTACTGTCAATATGATACTAGAAACATTGTTTCTTGCGATACTCAACTATTTTTTACTAACGACTTATTCGCAAATACCGATTTTAGTGCCGACACTAAGTGCGTTTTTCTCGACTTTGCTTTAGCTTTCGATACTGTTTCTCGCAACTTACTTTCTCCAAAGCCTAATGAATTACACCTTGACCAAATTGTTCTTTCTTGAACAAAAAAAGTCGCAGTTTCGCCCTAACGACGAGGCATCGATTGCGATAACAAAGTAGCAGACATCTGTACGAAGCAAGGATAGTAGCTTTAGCGGCCGTAAAAACGTGGAAACGTTCGCTTACTAACCGAATTGGCAAGCATGGTATCAGTGCGCACAAGCAAACATCAATGCATCACACTCGATGAGCGCGGACACTCGATGTCAAAACGCTAGTGGAAACAAGCGCCGCAGCAGCAGCGAGTGAAGTGACCTTCGCGCTGTCGACCTTCGTGCTGTCAATCGCTTCAGTGAAAGAGCGGCGAGAGCACATCGGGCACAAACGTATGAGCCGTCTACAGTTGCCTTTCAAGATACGGCGCGCGAGACTGCGTGCGGTCGTGCAAATTCATTAAGTACGCACTTGCTGACGGAGTCGAAGCCACGCCCCCTTCCCTTCCACGCTGCATCCCCGCTTTCCTCCATACATCGCGCGCGAGATTGAGCCGCGATGCGCAGTTGCTGCTGGAGAACAACGCCCCTCCCCCCCTCTCTACCTCCCATCCCCCCGCGACATTTCACGCGACGGAAGACGGCGCGTTTGCTCTCAGCTTTCTTCCTTTGCGCGCGCCAGATTGAGCCGCGATCACCGCCTTCCCTCGCATGCTTTCACTCGCGCACACAGCGCACGACGCGCGGCGACGCTGCTACCGCCCTTGGACTTATACGGAACATCACGGCGATGGCGACGACAAAAATGCGCCTGTAGTGCCCATATAATTCCTATTGCAATAAAGCTTTCTGCAAGGTCATTAAGAGTGCGTAGAGCTAACATTCTTCTTCCACTTGTACACCTGTAGCATCTGGGGTTACAAAAGGGTCTGCCTTTCGGTTCCTGCTTTACTTTTGTTTTATTAACGACTTACGACACAGTGTTCAGTTTTTCTCTATTATAGTATTTGGAGACGATCGTGTAATCTACCATAATATTACTAGCACTGAAGACTCTCGTACACTACGAAGTGACCTTGCAAATATTTTCCAGGTGCAATAACTGGCGCATGAACCTCAATATTACCAAATGTAAATTAAATATACGCATATATCTCACCGTCTGAACACCAATACTAACGCACTTCCTTATTTCGACAATGGCATGAGACTGGACTCTGCTAACTCCTACAATTACCTTGGGCTTTATGTCGCCAATGACCTTACATGGAACGTAGGCATTGACTACGTGATTAACATTGCCAATTGTGCACTAAGGTACCTACGCCCCAGCTTTAAAACTGTACCGAGTGAACTTAACCAACCCTCTACAAGGCACCTGTTCGCTCTAGAGTATATACTTCGGCAATATGACACTCTTCTCAAACTACTCTAATACAACTCTTTGAAAGTTTTCAAAATCGTGCACCTCATTACGCCAGTTTTACATCTATGAAACATACCTTTAGTCTACCTGAACCCTTATCCCGTCGAAAATGGGCATGATTGATCGTACGACCTCTCATTTCAACCCACCTCTAAGTGAACAACCGATAACACGTCTGTCATACATATAATCGCGTTTTGGTCACAGCCTTCAAGTGGGTGTAGTGTGTTGTCGAACAAAGGTTGTGCCAGGGATCCCTTATTCAGTAAACACGTCTGAATTGGAACCGCCAGCCTCCTTACATTACCACTATTCCGGATAATGCAAGCTTCAAAACAGCCGTAAACAACACGCTTTTGTTAAAGTTTGTGATGCGAAAGCACAAAATGGCACATTGAGCTATAAATGTGGCGTCTGTAGCAGCGAAACGGTACCAAAATTCTCACTGGCTGTGATCCCACGTCCCATGCGCGCCTCGACGGAGCAGAGCTGGCGAACAGGAACATCTGCTGGTGCGCTGGCGCGCAAGATGTCACGTGATGGCAGAGGGCATCGCCGCGATGCCACGTCACCGTCGCTCTCACTCTCGGAAGCCAGTGTTCTCACCCACTGGGCTAAACAGGTCTGTGCACTCTGATCTATCTATCTATCTATCTATCTATCTATCTATCTATCTATCTATCTATCTATCTATCTATCTATCTATCTATCTATCTATCTATCTATCTATCTATCTATCTATCTATCTATCTATCTATCTATCTATCTATCTATCTATCTATCTGTCTGTCTATCTATCTATCTATCCATCTGTCTATCCGTCTATCTATCTATCTATCTATCTATCTATCTATCTATCTATCTATCTATCTATCTATCTATCTATCTATCTATCTATCTATCTATCTATCTATCTATCTATCTATCTATCTATCTATCCGTCTATCTATCTATCTATCCATCCATCCATCCATCCGTCCGTCCGTCCGTCCGTCCGTCCGTCCGTCCGTCCGTCCGTCCGTCCGTCTGTCTGTGTCTGTCTGTCTGTCTGTCTGTCTGTCTGTCTGTCTGTCTGTCTGTCTGTCTGTCTGTCTGTCTGTCTGTCTGTCTGTCTGTCTGTCAGCGCGTGCCAGCAGCCAAAGTTGGTATAAGCTCGACGCTAACAAACTTACCGCTTGCCTCTAGAGTTGCTGCGTAGAGAAATAAGGGAGAAAGAGTCTTGGTAAGTGAGTAAATACATTTTGTAAAAAAACGAAAAGGCGAACACCACCACTCTGTGAAGAACAAATAGCAAGAACATACGCAATATCGAAATCTACAGGTGTGGCGTGCAGCGATTGTAACTTTGAAACAGCGGAGAAGGTAGGCGATACGAAAGGTGACTGTTTCAAAAAACTCGTCGCCAGAAAATCTAATTCTGATAACAAGCGTGTATCTGTTCAACCACAGAGTACGTAAAGGTTTCGGTTACATCAAGTTTATTTAGCATTGTTTTTCATAAAAATACCACTGTTAAATGCAATGTAAACACGGACGCATAGCCTTACACATTGTCATGTGTATTTGATGTTGTCCTTACACCTGAAGGCAACTCGTTTGCAACTTTATCAATTGAAAAAACACAAAAAAAGCCCATTAGCAGCTTTTTTTTTGGGGGGGGGGCAGGGTGGACTCAATTTTCTGAAGTCAAAAGGACACGACCCTGTGCTCCTAAGTCCTCTACTAGAAGCCTACAGACCAGCTTATATAGAATAAAGAATATAGAAATGTTAGAGGACGTTCTCAATTTGCGTCATAGCGGTTTAGCCATAGCACCGATAGGTTTCGAATTACACGCACATTACTGCCTCCAGTTTTCGTCCCCTTGGTACTTTATTTTTGTAGTATTGTCTATATGACTATATTTCTCGACATTTGTCTGTTATATTGCCTATATGAATATTTTTCTATATTTGTCTATGTATTCGTCTATATATTTTTCTAATCTATATTCGCATCCTTGCTGCACTTATGGCATACGTATGTTTTACTATGTAATGACTAGACATAATTAGTTATCGTCAAATGTATGGTCGGACGATATTTCTCTGGATTTCGCTTTAATCGCCTATACATTTGTCTACATAACTGTACGTCCATATATGGGCTTTACAAATTTGTCCATATTTTGTCTGCGCATTTTCAGAGAGCATTGCTACATATATAGTTTACGCAGCTGCTACTGCGCGATGCCTAGACATAAGTAGCTTGCAAATATATATACTTTTGGTTAATATGAATGATCGCAGAAAGCCTATTGCACTTCTTGCGAATGAAAGCGTAAAGGCACAAGTTTACAGGCTGCCGGCAGTAGAGGGACTAATTTCCGCACGAAACATCTACACGTATATTTCTTAGGACACGCCGGAACTAATTATCACGAGTACAGCATGCAGTAGAATGCTAACGCAGAAGGTAGTAGTGTCTGCATGCACTGCAACACACGCGAGCGCCTCAACTTCTGCGCCATCTCACACGTTCGGCAAATTTACGGTCCGAGATATTTCATGGAACGTGCACTACTGACGTCAGCACGTTAACCATCGTTCCCTGCTGATATGGCGTTCCATTGTTATCCTAGGTTCGGTGACAACGTTCACACTGACAGATTCAACTGCGTTAACGAGCGTGCGCTGGTAATGTGTAGCACAATCCTAACTCTGAGGCAGCGTCCGTCTCTGCTGTGCAAGTTAAACCGACTGAGTGAAAGGTGTTATTTTTCAAGCGAGCGGATCCACAGCGCTTCAATGATGACGCAGTTGTTACTCTTACTCTTACTAAGTTACTCTTACTACCTGCCTAGCAACTGCATCGGAGAGTATCTTCGAGGTGTCAATACCACTATACTCACACGAGTATCGCATATTACTCTTACTAAGTTACTCTTACTACCTGCCTAGCAACTGCATCGGAGAGTATCTTCGAGGTGTCAATACCACTATACTCACACGAGTATCGCATCTTACTCTTACTAAGTTACTCTTACTACCTGCCTAGCAACTGCATCGGAGAGTATCTTCGAGGTGTCAATACCACTATACTCACACGAGTATCGCATCTTACTCTTACTAAGTTACTCTTACTACCTGCCTAGCAACTGCATCGGAGAGTATCTTCGAGGTGTCAATACCACTATACTCACACGAGTATCGCATCTTACTCTTACTAAGTTACTCTTACTACCTGCCTAGCAACTGCATCGGAGAGTATCTTCGAGGTGTCAATACCACTATACTCACACGAGTATCGCATCTTACTCTTACTAAGTTACTCTTACCACCTGCCTAGCAACTGCATCGGAGAGTATCTTCGAGGTGTCAATACCACTATACTCACACGAGTATCGCATCTTACTCTTACTAAGTTACTCTTACTACCTGCCTAGCAACTGCATCGGAGAGTATCTTCGAGGTGTCAATACCACTATACTCACACGAGTATCGCATCTTACTCTTACTAAGTTACTCTTACTACCTGCCTAGCAACTGCATCGGAGAGTATCTTCGAGGTGTCAATACCACTATACTCACACGAGTATCGCATCTTACTCTAAGTTACTCTTACTACCTGCCTAGCAGCTGCATCGGAGAGTATCTTCGAGGTGTCAATACTACTATACTCACACGAGTATCGCATCTTACTCTTACTAAGTTACTCTTACTACCTGCCTAGCAGCTGCATCGGAGAGTATCTTCGAGGTGTCAATACCACTATACTCACACGAGTATCGCATTTTACTCTGACTAATTTACTCTTACTACCTGCCTAGCAACTGCATCGGAGAGTATCTTCGAGGTGTCAGTACCACTATACTCACACGAGTATCGCATCTTACTCTAAGTTACTCTTACTACCTGCCTAGCAACTGCATCGGAGAGTATCTTCGAGGTGTCAATACCACTATACTCACACGAGTATCGCATCTTACTCTAAGTTACTCTTACTACCTGCCTAGCAACTGCATCGGAGAGTATCTTCGAGGTGTCAATACCACTATACTCACACGAGTATCGCATTTTACTCTGACTAAGTTACTCTTACTACCTGCATAGCAACTGCATCGGAGAGTATCTTCGAGGTGTCAATACCACTATACTCACTCGAGTATCGCATCTTACTCTAAGTTACTCTTACTACCTGCCTAGCAACTGCATCGGAGAGTATCTTCGAGGTCTCAATACCACTATACTCACACGAGTATCGCATCTTACTCTTACTAAGTTACTCTTACTACCTGCCTAGCAACTGCATCGGAGAGTATCTTTGAGGTGTCAATACCACTATACTCACACGAGTATCGCATTTTACTCTGACTAAGTTACTCTTACTACCTGCATAGCAACTGCATCGGAGAGTATCTTCGAGGTGTCAATACCACTATACTCACTCGTGTATCGCATCAGCAGCAGCATGAGCAGTATGATCATGATAATGAAGAGGATCAGGTTGCAGCAGATGACGAACGACACTTTCCGGTTCTCGTCATCTTCCCTGCGCCAGCGCAAAAGTTCATTCATTCATTCATTCATTCACCGACCGACGAGGTAAACGTGAAACGCATAGTGCAGAAATAAGACGCTATTTATTAGCATCGCGCGCGAATCGGCAACCACATTGAGCGTATTTCGGGCGTATCTTCTGCGTGGCATCGGCGCGTCCAATCCGCCGTCTTGTGCGACGGTCACACCGAACTTTCAAAAAGCACGTGCTATCTTATGGGCGGTCTTGAATGCGCTTGAATATCGTAAATTCCGCGTGTGAGGAATGAACACCAACCGCAGCGTCGTTTAGTTATAGGCCCGGAAATGCGTTTCACGGGGACGAGCCGGGGAGGCTCGTACAATGGGACCCCATGGATGCTGCTCATCATCTACGGACGAATCGATGCGTTTACCAAATAATGAAAGGAGGGAGAGAGATCATTGTAGTTTATTGTGAAAGGATAATAGTGAAAAACGAACACACACACACACATACACATTATATATATATATATATATATATATATATATATATATATATATATATATATATATATATATGTATATAAACTGTAGCCAAAAGAATACTCACTCGTCTTCAGACCGCTCGGTACCGAAGGTAGCGGTAGAATCTGAGACCATGCTCATTTCTGCGTAGATTAAGCGAAGTGTTACAAGTTTACAAGGGGCCGACAGGCATATTTTACGATCACACTCTACGATATATATAGCTGTTGCAGTGAAGAAAAAAAAAACGCACTGGCTACGTTGGCATAGCATAAACGAATAAACACGACGTACGTGAAAACACGTTGCTGTCTGCTACCAAGCGTTTCGGCTGGTGGGCATTCGTCTGTTACGTCAGAGAACGTGTTTCCACGTACGTCGTGTTTATTTTTTGTGGTATACCAACTTAGCCAGTGCGCTGGTTTTTTTTTCAAGTAAGAGGCCTTTTCGGGTAAGAGGCCTTGGTGTTCATTACCAGACATGGCTGCGAAACGTCGAGTCGAAGGCTTCGCCGGAAAGGGGAGTCACGAAGCCGTGGGCTGGCACCGCTGACGGAACCGATGGCAGCACGGCTGATACCTGCAACGATTTATTTTGCTCGTGTAGCAGCCCCAATATATACGTGAAGACGCGAAATAGGTAACACGCGCATGCTTAATGAAACTGCGTATACTTATTGCAGGTGGCCTATAGTTATGACGGAAATTGCTTCCGTTTCCCAACACACGCCTGAATTTTTTTCATATGAAGAGTTTTAGAGGTCCGCGGGACACCGCGGATGCTTCGCTTTACTGTTCAACCTCACCATCTTAGAAACGATTGTACGTCGCGTCATTGACCTCGCTGGAGGCAAAAAAAATGAAAATGTGGGGGATTTTACTTGCTAAAACCAAGATTGATTATCAGGCAACGCAGAATGGGGGACTGCGGATTAATTTTTGACCACCGCACGGGTGTTATTGAATTCGGTCATCATCGAAATGCGGCTGACACGGTCGGGATTGGATCCCGCGACCGCCTGCTTAGCAGAGCAACACAAAAGCTACTAAACAACTAAGGCGGGTAAAAAAAAAGGGGGGGGGGGAAGGAAAAAAGAAAAAAAGATAGTTGAGCGCTACCGTGCTGCACCGAAGCCTTTGCGCCAGCGGAAAGCTTCCATGTGTCGGTACGAGCACCGCCTCTCACCGCGCCGGTTCACCAACACGACGCGTAGGATGACGTCAGCGCAAGCAACATATAATGCAATCGTTGCGACCACATTGCAACTACAGTTATCTGCTATTTGACGGAAGCCTCATGTCGACCTGCAGTGAAGCTACTGCGGTGTCTATGTGTAGTGGGTTAGTACACTGTGCAGGAAAAGAACAAAAAAAGAAAACCCTGACATATTCAAAAAGAGCGGTTTCACAGCATTGCTAACAACGTAGTATCTATCAGAGGCAGTATATGAAGGCAACGCGCGAAAGAGCACCCAGTTCGCTTAACACACTCCAGTAGTGACTTTCTTAGGCTTGTGGCGCAGCTCAGAAAGAGCGAAAACGAAGGTGGAAAGGGTAATGAAAAGGAACGGAGAACAGAGCGAGCGACAACTTCCCGCTGATGGTCTATTTCGTGACACAGAAGGCTACTCATACACTCAGCCAACCACGTGACACGAAGAGATTACAGAAAACCAAGCAACAAAACCGAAAGTAACCATGTGAAAGCACATATTCCGACAGCCTGTAGCGGCAGTCTGAGCTACAAGCCTAAAAAAGTCATGACGTACCTACTCGCCCAAACTGCGACGCTTTTGACACTGCAGTGAGGCAACCTGGAGCATAGCAAGTTCACGCGTACCCGAAGAAAACGATTCCGTCAGAGCGTGCTCGACGGAAACGGGGGCGAAGCTGCCGGCGAGAAATCGGAGGGGTTGTCGCGGAAACGAGGGCCGAAGAACGCCTGCGCTAACCTCTGCTGGAGTCCGAGTGGATGCTCTCGTCGAAACGTCCGGCACGAACTCGGGGCCCGGGTCGTGAGACGTGCAGCAGACAGACCCTCGTCGAGGCAGAAACGCCAACCGCCAGCTCCTGCTGATCTCGTGACACGAGCCGAACGTCGGTGATGATGATGACGACGACGAAGAAGAAGAAGAGGAAGCAGAAGAAGAAGAAGAAGAAGTTGATGATGACGATGATTCGTAAGCGTGGTATGTACCCACGGAGGTTAGCGATAGACAGATCAGGGGAGGTATGCTGTAGGAGTCCACCTAGTGGACCGTCCATTTCGGCCGCTGCTGATTGGCTGGGGCCGCTCGCCTCCTCCTCGTTCGTACAGCTGCATTCAATCAGCAGCGGCCGAAATGGACAGTCCACTAGGCGGACTCTTACAGAATACCGCCCCCCCCCGGCCTAGGTCTATGACTGTAAAAAAAAAAAAAAATTGACGTGAAGATCAACAGCGGGAGCTTGACGGTGTCACCTTGCACCATCGTGAAAGGCCATTTGTAGGCGCTCGGCGAAGATTGTAGGAGTCGAAATCATTGGAGCAAACCAGGGAAAGCGATTGAGTGCGAATTAGTAACAGAAGACGCCTAACAAGTAAACGAAGTTGCCAATTTGTGCGTATTGTTCTTGTTGATATTATGCGTTGCATATTGCAATCACTCAGCTCAGCCCTTGGGCGCGGCCGGGCAGCCACCATGGGGGGAATGAGCCATCATAGTGGCTCATACCCCTACACTAGAGTTTTATGCGTTGCATATTGCAATCACTCAGTTCAGCTCTTGGGCGCGGCCGGGCAGCCACCGTTGACCTTTAGCGCAACCACGTGACGTGACGTCACGACAGCCGGAGGAAAAGCTGGGCCCCAACACAATATGCCACGCATTCTTGGCTTAACCAAGCTAAGCCTGGCCATTTTTTCTTCTTGCTTTTCCTTTCTTTATCTTATTGGAGAAACTAATTTCGAATTTCGGGAAAGTCGTATACAACTAGCAGGAAGCCATTCCGTTGCAATTTTTCATCGCCAGCGATTGAGGCTATCAGCAAAAAAAGAAAGAAAGTGCCTTTCTGGCGCACACGCGTAAATCCATGGCAGGATTTTTAGTATTCCCATCAACGCAAGGCTTATTATAATATTGATCACCCCTTTATGTCATGTATTGACGGGGTATTTTTCACCTTGGATTATATATTTATTTTTCTCTTTTGTCTTATTTATTTGTTAACTTATTTAATTTTTTTTTCAGTCATATTACCACCCGATTCGTGGCCGAAATCTTATTGATATAGATAATTTTAGCGGTCCGCGGGACACCACGGATACTTCGCTTTTCTGTTCGACCTCAACATCTTAGAAACGATTATATGTCGCGTTATTGATCTCGCCGGAGGCAAGAAAATAGGGGATTTTACGTGCTAAAACCAAGGTTGATTATGAGGCACGCCAGAGTGGGGGACTGCGGATTAATTTTGACGACCACACGGGTGTTTTTGAATTCAGCCGTCATCGAAATGCGGCTGTCATGGTCGGGATTGGATCCCGCGACCTCGTGCTTAGCAGCGCAACCCGAAAGCGACTAAGCAACTACGGCGGGTATTGAATTGGATTGTAAAACTTTATTTGTCCAACAGATGTAGAGAAGGCTTTAAGCCTTCCCACCTAGACGACGGCCAGGAGTCCTTGGACCCTAGCGGCGGTTTCGGCCTTCAGTTGAATCTCCGGATCGGAGCTGAGTAATAAGGTGGGCATTCCCACAGAATATGATTAAGATTAGCCCTGGCTCTACATATCTTACACTGGCTGGAGTACTGACCCGGGTAGTAGAGGCTGCACGACACCGGGCTTGGAAACGAGTTGGTTTGCAGGCGACGCCAAGTGGAGGCCTGGCTCTTGTTTAAGGATATATCAGCCGGAGGATATTGAACACGCCCTAGTCTGTAGTGTTGTGTGATCTATCTGTAACACACTAAGCGGTCCCGCCCCGTGAGGCCTTCGGCTAGCCCACCAGCTCGGAATGTAAGTCCTCGAGCTAATTCGTGGGCCGCCTCGTTCCTGCAGCGAGGGAGGCGTGCGAAGGTGCCCAGATTATTTGAATTTTCCTGCTATCTCTGCAGGTCTGCAGGATTCTGTTGGCCTCGGGAGAAATTCTGCCTGGGATGGAAAGGTTCATCCCCGCAACCTTAGAGTCGCTGACTATAATTTTGGCTGAAGTACTTGCAATTGCAAGCGCTATGGCAGATTCTTCTATCTGAGATCAATCCGTTGGAACTGTGCCACTGGCTATCCATCTAGTTTCAGCGCTCGCTACAGCTAGGGCCATCCGGCCGTTGCCATAGTCTGCAGCTGCAACGTAGAGCATGTCCTTCGAGTTTTTGAAACGCTTCTTAAGAGCCTCGGTCCGTTTCTCTCTGCGTTCCTTGTGATGGATTGGGTGCATGTTTTGAGGTAGTGGTGGGATTATTAGTCGGTTCCGCACGCTTCGCGGCAGGTCGACTTTGATGCCTTCCTGCTCCTCATAGTTTGTCTAGCCTAGCTAGGATTTTCCTGCCCGTAGGGCTTCCCGCAAGTCTCTCATACTGCGAGATCCTCACTGCTTCAATAATCTCCTCAAGAGTGTTGTGGAGCCCTAGAGCTAAAAGCTTTTCATTTGCAGTGCGGATGGGAAGCCCCAGCGCCTGTTTTATACTTTTACGTATGATGCCCTAAATCTTCTTCTTCTCGAATGACCTAAAACTGAGAAAGGGAGCAACATAAGCCATTCTACCTATAACAAAGGCCTGGACTAGCCTAACTAGATTCGCTTCTCTCATCCCAGACCGCCTGTTGGAAATCCTGTGGACCAGCCTCATGGTCTGCAGTGCGAAGCCGTCTAGTTTCCTTATTGTTTCGCCATTAAAGCTGTTGGCCTGAATCAAAAGTCCCAGAACTCTAATTTTGTCCACTTTTGGAATGGGGATCCCCCCAGCTGTGAGGTAGATTTGCGGTTCCTCCTTACTGGCCCAGCCTTTCGGCTGGTATAGAAGCAGTTCCGATTTTTGCGGTGAACATTTGTCCCCTAGGTCCGACGTAACCTTCAACTGCCTGGATAGCTCTTTGGAGGGTTTTCTCTATTTGAGCATCGCTGCCCCTAGCTACCCACAACGTGATGTCATCAGCGTACATGCTGTGGTTTAGTCCTTCAATAGCTTCCAGTCTTTCAGGGAGTTTGATCATGGCCACATTGAAAAGAAAGGGCAAGAGCACAGAGCCCTGTGGGTTCCCTTTGCTGCCTAATGTCATCCGATTGGCATTCTCCAATAAACAATCTGTGGGATTTATTCCTTGTCATTATATGATGTTTCCTTCTTTTCCCTAATGCATCGTGCACTAAATAATTTTTTTTTTTCATTTCGTTTGCACTTGCGGTTATAGGTTGTAAACAGGTATGGTTTATAGAGGTCTTGTATTTTATGTATTTTCTATGTATTGCCCCCCTTACTCAATGCTTTACTGTGAGACCTGTAAGGTATTTTTAAATAAATAATTAAGTAAATCGGCTACGCCCCGAAAGTTCGCTTCAAAATCCGGCTGCGAATCTGAACCGCCAAGGTGGCGCAATGAGCAGCCATGATGCCCGAGACGTTTACCTGGAATATAACACACAGTGCACCGGACATTGCAGCCAAGGGTGGCAGAGGGAATGAGAGAGAGAAGCAAAGGGAATGAAGTTGGCATGTCAGGGCGGTTAACCCGACATGTGCGTCCAATCGCCTAGTCTGTAAGGGTTTATGTGAATTGTAGACAAACAATTGGCAAGAGAACACAGAGTTCATAGCATGAGGGTTAGATGCACCAATGCCACTTGAAAATTGGACGGGTATTAAGAGTATACGTTTGGTTCAGCTGCCGCAGGACAACGATAGATTGGAGATCCCACGGTGAGGGAGAACCTGTCCTGCGCAGAGATGATTTGAATGTGTATTCTAGCCTTCTTGACTTTCTGAAGGATTGTCGCCTTTACAGGCTTACGGCACTCCATGCACTTAGCATACGCTGTACAGTTTTCGGCACCGCAGCCGAGAATGCTCGTCCCCAAGCACCGTGTGATTCGCTTCACGACAAACTGATATAGCGCCCAACAATCGCAAAGTATAGAAGGAACCACAGCAGGGTGGGCATCGACTCCCTCAAAAGGCAAACGCTGAGCAAGCTATCCGTTAACACGTTACCGCGTGGGCAGCACACTTGAAAGCCGAGTCGCACGACTAAGCGTACATTGGGGACGAGCGAACTAAACGACCATTCACGAATATGTCGCGCTGAGCAACAGTGGGTTAGGAAAAGCGCCTCGTCACTGTCTATAGGGTGGCATACAGCACCTCATCGCTGTTTAGGCATACGTCGTTTGTGCCGAACGACTATACTAACGCCCCATGACGACATGGTCGCATGGCGTTCTTGAGGATGCGTCGTGGCGAGGTTATGTCAGTAAGAGCTTGCCGCATATCAATAACATTACTTCCTTATTATATGCTGTTGTTGCTTTTAGATGTTAACTACAATAACTGTTCTTGTACAGATGTTAACTACAATAACTGTTCTTGTACCTCCTTCTGCATACTAAGTACTTGTAATGTGACCCAACTTCTAATAATAAATTTTTGATTCTGATTCTGAACTATTGTCAGCCGTTTATGCATCCTCAACGTCGATGGCGAAGCAACAAAGTGGCGTATAGCGGTTCTCGGCTGCCCCCCCCCCCCCCCCCTTCTTATTTTTTTTTTTTTTTGCCGATGCGGGGGTTCTATATGGTGCTGCTATTCAAGACATCCACGACGGCCTGGAACATGGCGTACGGCTTCCACTGGTACGTTTCGCCCCTCACAGTGAAGTTGGCGCCCAGGCCGTCTTCGCCCAAGTCGTCGAAGACGACGCAGCGGTCGTCGGGGTACGCCTTCAGCATCTGCTCGACCTGCAAAAGAGTGGTGCCACCGAGGTTCGGGCGATTCTGTCTGACAACGCGGGCAAGGCAGTGGAAGTCCTACAAGAGGGCCCGTTGAATCGGGTACGTCGGTGGCTACCCATTGCAATAATTAAGGGCGCTAACAGAAGCCGCGGCTTTTGAGAGATCGCGATACTGACCGCGTCGGGAGAGTAAGAAGCGATTCAAGCAGTGACGTCACTAGCGAGGGAGGGTAGGGGGGAGCTTGTTGGACTGCCCCGGATGCAGCTGTTAGGGGGGTGCAGATGGGCAGTGAAAGAGGGGGGGGGGTTGAATTGGCAAATAATTACGCGTCAAAGAAGCGAAGAGGCGCACGGTCACGGCACGATAGCTGACTACAGCAAACAAAAAAAGATTGAAAATTTGTAGGGGTCACCCTTAGCAAAATTTCATGACTTAGGGTGCTTTAGAACGTTAAGGTAAATGAAATATACATAAGAAACGTCGCCCCTGTGAGGCACATACAATATTGTATTGCGGATACATCCGCGTACTGCTCGTTGTAACTGCTGTAGAAATACTTCCCCGCCGGTGCAGACGGTGCTAGAGGATAGCGGGAGATAAGGGTAAGTTTGTGCTTTAAGTTAACCTGCTTTATAACAACATTCGTTCTACCGAGAGTGTGCTAAACTTGACTTAAATATGTAACAATCCCTGACGCCATGGCGCGTTTAGTATGGGGAAGTACTAGGTGACGTTGCCACCCGTCTATATTCCATTATTCAGTGTAGCACACAACAACACAATGGACAGGCTACAACACGACAGCACGGGCTATGTGATGCAACAGTTGTGCACGAAGCACCAAATACCACCAATATATTACGTTTCATACTTAGCAGTCAACGCCGCGGAATGAAGATACGCAAGCGTAGTGCTCTCATAGAAGTCTTAACTCATCGGCGGCGCCTTACATGGAATAACTACTTCAGTTACAGCTGTAAACTGAAGACGTAAAATTATATTGAGCCCAAAACAATCTGCACCATCAGCGAGGAAGGTACTTTTGTCTTCTTGAAAGTTAGCTCACCTTCGATCCTCTCTGTGACAAAATGGCGCCACGCGTTTGCAACGGCGTGCTGCTTGTTTGTCGTCTGGTACGCCTACAGTCATCTAAACTGCGGTGTCATAGCGTAGTTTTTATGCTACACTAAGGCTATAAAGTATGGCTCCGTACAGGTGAGCGAAGCGACACTGTTATTACACCATAAAAAAAAAAGGCGACTTCCTACACTAGCTACACTCGTGTAAGCCAGTGTAAGTAAAAAAAAAATAGCCATATTTTGTAGAGTAGCACAAACACACAGTGTCGTACGCGTACCTTGTATTTGAGTGTCTCAGCCATGTCGTACGCGAAGAAGCTGAGAAGCTTCTGGCCGGGTGCCGGGTGGCGCCAGTAATGCGTATGCGTGACGTTGTCGTAGTGGTAGACCATGTTCTTCTTCTCCACCGGCAACTTGTTGCCGACGGGGGCGACGAACTGCGCAGGCGCGGGTAAATACGAAGGGAACAAGGTCACGCATCACGCTGTGCGTCCAGGCGTCTCCACGCGGATAGGTTTTCGAATCCTAACCCTGTTTTTAGGTAACGTTAATTTCAACTCCATATATACATAGAGGTACCTCTGGCGGCACAAGCTTTCTACAAAAAAAAAAAAAAACATATATAACTACTAGACGTAACTCTGGTGTTACGATCATTAAGCTGCGACTGAGGCAATGTTTAGTACTCAGATTTGTCTAATCTTCGCGCTGGTCTCTTTAAACGTTCTTGCGGCCTTCTTTATCACGCTTTAGCTTTTTTATACATTGCAAAGTAATTAATACCTGCGCTCGTTGCGAATAGTTGCACTTATATGACAACATTTTGTTGGAAACGATCAATTTGCAAAATGATGAACAGGTTTGAAGCTTCAAAAGACGATGTTTAGGGAAAAAAAAGAATCAGCGCGCCTTACATCATTCAAACGCTCGCTGTACCATCCGTACTTTCACGCAGCTCCCGCGCACACTAACGCTAGAGTTTCCCCTCGAAAATTTTCTATAGAATTCTATTGGCGTTAACGTCTACGGGAGTGGCAAGTGTACGGTGAGTCAGCACACGCGGGAACGATGAAAAGCCAGGGACTAAATCTTCGAGCTCGGGGTTGCAGACGTGGTTGCGATGTCCTTTAATATGCTTTACGTTTCAAAACTTCAACGTACTCACACTAAACACAGCAAGGAAGTCGGCCTCGGCGCACACGCGTAATCATTGATATTTACGGCGTTTATAACGCGACAGGTTACCGAAAGTTGCCAGTTCGGAAAAGTCACAAAGTCGCTCTGACAAGCCAGAATGCTGAGGCTCGCGGGTGAAACAACGGCCCCTCTCCTCTTCTCCCCAGACACAGCTAAATTCTGAACTCGCGGACTTAAAAGTCTATAGCAACACTCATAGATGGCCCTGCGATTACCCAGCGTTTCATTTTCAACGTTCTCTGACCGCATGGCAACACGGAATGTCGATCAAGGAAACAGGGTCACCGTGTTTCCAGAAACCCATTTTCCCATTTTCCGTGTACACGCACTATGCGGAAAACAACACCCTCGAGGATTGGATGTCGAAATACACACCTCTCGCGCCCTTGCTTTTGCTAGAAATTTCAAAAAAACGGGCGTACTCGTAAGCTAGAGCACCCGTAGTGCACCATTTCTGTAATTTCAGGTTGTTAGAAGGGTGTTTTGTGCGAAACATGCATCTCACAGAATTTAAGGGGGCACGCGGGTACTTCAACATTTCAAGCAAGTAAAAAAAATAATGTCTATATGCCAGCGGTTTACGCCAAGTCATTGTTCAAGCACGTCATACGGTCACAGTAGGCTACGGATGTCAACCTGCTACTCCGTGTACTTGGGGCCCCCGGCAGTGAAGTGAAAGGGAGGTTACTTTTTTATTTTATTTCTACCCTGACTTTCGCTTTTTAGCACTGGCTTTGTTAAAGTTGTTCCAGCTTGCTGCTGTTTTATAGAACAGCTACCGATCGTCAGCGACTCACAGCGTGCCAACCAATGACAGTTCTTGGGGCGCTAGTTCGCTCTGGTGCAGCGTCGGGGCCGGCGCAATATCAGGCGCAGCAAGCCTTGAGCTGTTACGCGCTGTATCGGTTGGAATAAACATTCGCACATGCATGTGGAGCAATCTTCTACAGATATCAGAACACAGTATCTATTGTGCAGGTGGGCCAGCTTGCTGACAAAGTGGAAAAAAAGAGCTCAACTGCTTTGTTCTATTCACCATGCTATCGTCCGCTAGCGTCGCTTAAGTTCTTTCACTTTGGTCACTGAGCACGTGTTGATGGGCGAGTTGGTCATACATGATTACAACGAAGGCGCCAAATAACACAACGGACGAAGGAAGGCAACACGGGACACCTACGCCTACGTAGTTGTCTCGTGTTGCCTTCCTTCGTCCGTTGTTTTATTTGGCGCCTTCGTTGTAATAATTAACTTTGGTGCGTATTTATAGAACAACTGAAGCACGCAAGAGCTTGGCGTCAGCCTCTCGGTGCGCCTAGAGGCGCCACTGCATTCTTAAGGTGTTGTATTATTCCTTGTAGTTGTGTTATCGGAGCGGATCAGAGCTAACAATATCGACTGGAAATCTGCAGGTCAAAAGTTGTAAACCAAGCTTTACAGCTTTTTTTTTTCTCTTGTCAGTTTATTCTTTTATAGGCGTCTCGGAAAGCACATGGTAATTACTTCGGCGGACGTCCGAAATATCAGGGTAGCGATAGAGTAAGATATTTCTCGGCAAAAATAAAACGCAGTGCACATTTCTCCAAAACACACGTTCAGGGAGAGGATGTAAATAAAAAAAAAGTAGCATCCTTTTAAATCCGCGAATGAGTTCCCCTTAATACACTTTTTTATGGGCGTATGGGGATGACTTATAGACTGAGAAAACACCCTTAAGGGTGCAATTTGGCCCAACGTGTACCTTTCGAAGCTCCGTTACTTTATATCATGCCTAACGATCTTCACTCCAACGCCCCGCGCTTCACACATCCCAGACTTGCATGTAACGGATTACACGCAATTAATTACTTGTAATAATGTGTCCCATTGTTTTGGTTATTTTGCGACTTAACGATTGCACTTCTTAAACGGTGACGCTCACTGTGTGTGTCAACTACTTTTTTTTTAGTAACGCGCTACGTGTCACTCGCTACTTTATTGCCGAAACAACCTGTAGGCGGTGCCGCAATTTGGCGAACCAGAATTCCGCCGGAACTACTGTAGTCGTTCCGAGATCGTGCCACCCGAGATCGTGCTACCCCAGATCGTACCACGCAGCGGCTAGTCCAGGAAGACAAAACTGGGAGCTGAATATTTGCTTCGTCATGTTAACGCTACACCGGACGTTGGATGACGACTCGAAGTGATACTGGTGTGTCTCGACAGCGACGACCCGTACATTAATGTCAGGATATTAGCTACACGGAGGAATTTTACGCGTCTTGCCTACTGAGCCAATCGGGAGCGGCTTCTTCCAGTTCCAAGAGCAACGAAGCGCTGCACTTTACAGAGGACCCGGATGCTGACTAACGGCAATATCTCGTGCGCGATATGTCCGTATACGTTCCAACACCGCCCTAGAGTTCTATAGGCGCCCACATCGAGAGAGTTCTCATTGTTGCTGCTGATGTCTTCCAAGACAAGCATACGGGGGAACAAACGTAACCGATGAAAATTTTTGAGAAGCAATTGTTGGTAAAGATAAGCAATCTATGCAGGACTGCAGAGGACGCACCGAACGTACCAGGCCAGTTCTTTCTCTTTACGGTATCTGAGCAGTGTTATTAAAAGTGCGAAGGGAAGTAACGCAGTAGTAATCGGTCACTTTCGAATAATTATGCAATTTCCTTCGCGGGGCAATAATTGGTAACTGTTATCAATCTCATTTTTGAGGAAGTAATTTTTATTGTAATCCGTTGTTTTTCTCTGCAACGTGTAGAAGTCAGACTCATTCCATTATTCAGTATTCCTTTGCCGCGAGAAAGTTCAAGTGCCCGTAAGGCAGCTCCGGCAGTTACGGTGCCGCGGCCATGCACCTTCCTCTTCCCCACATCTAATTTGTGTTTTCTTGTCCCCCATTCTTTTCCTCTTATACTGAAATGTAGAAATAGTAAGAGATCGTGGTTCGTTGATAACTATGTTCGTTACCCGCCGTGGTTGCTCAGTGGCTATGGTGTTGGGCTGCTGAGCACGAGGTCGTGGGATCGAATCCCGGCCACGGCGGCCGCATTTCGATGGGGGCGAAATGCGAAAACACCCGTGTACTTAGATTTAGGTGCACGTTAAAGAACCCCAGGTGGTCGAAATTTCCGGAGTCCTCCACTACGGCGTGCCTCATAATCAGAAAGTGGTTTTGGCACGTAAAACCCCATAATGTAACTATGTTCGTTGCGCCCGGCACAGCTAAAGACAAGGTCACTTACATGTATACAAACATATGGTGGCATATGTATATGTATTTGTATACATATGTATACATATGTATACATATGTAAACATATGTATACAAACAACTGGTGGCAGCAGTTGCGAGCGTTCCTGGCATTCCTGCTAATAAGCATCTGCTATTCCCTACACAGATATCACAAGGAGCGCGGATCCGGCGACACCGCGTCCTGCGGTTTACTTCTGCGCATGGTCCAGAGGACTCGGGCCTGATCACCGACCTGAAGTTTGCTTCTGCGCATGGCCCAGCGGACTCAGGTCTGATCGCCAACCTCTGCGCAGTGAGGCACCGTCACTTCCGTCAGCGGCAGCACCGTCTACTTCTGAGCCTATATATCCGCAACACGCCCAGGTCATCGACACTGGTGGCAGCAGTTGCGAGCGTGCACGAGGGAGCCTCGGGCATTCATGGTAATAAGCGTCTGCTATTCCCTACACAGGTGGGCTCTGGTTCTCATTTTTTCCTAACTCTTGCATATCGCAACTGCTGCCACTATTACAGTTTTTGTCTCTGTGCTTTGTACCCATCATGCCCTCAAATGCTGAACTCGCGAAGCGTCTTGATGCGCTAGAAAGTGTTCTGCAGGGAAAACTGGCTACGGTGGCTCAACAAGTTCTGGCGAGCGTTAAATCGAAGATGGCCACTGAACCAGAAACGTTTGATGGTAACTTCAAGAAAGACTTGGAGGAATTGCAGGGAAGCCTGGCTTACTTAAATGAAACTGTTGAGGTACTGAAGTCCGAGAACGAGAAACTGAAGATTACAAACGTGGCACTTACAACTAGAAACGCAGCCTTGGAACAGAAAGTAAGTGAGCTAGAGCAATACTCACGCAAAAATAATGTTGAACTAAAGGGGGTACCCTGCACTCAAGGCGAAGACTGTGTGGCGATTCTTCAGGCTGTTGGAAGCAAAATTGACTGCCCGGTATCGAGGGACGACATCGAAATTGCCCATCGAGTGCCATCTGTCTCAAGCACGAAAAATTTAATCGCAAGGTTCACCTCGAGGGCAAAGAAAGCAGAATTCGTAAGCAAGGCGCGTAAGGCGCGTCTACAGACTCGAGACATAGGCTTTCATGGAACTGAGTCTAAGCCGATTTACGTCAACGACCATCTGACACAGGAAAACAAAAAGATATTTTCGAAAGCTCTATCTTTGAAAAAAGAAAATCACTGGCCGTTCCTATGGACTGACGACTGCCTAATCAAGGCAAGGAAGAACACTGACAGCAGGGTTTTTCGAATTCGAAACGAGGCAGATCTCGCGATTTTCACTAACCATGCGTAATAGCACTTCGCTTCTTCCAACATGGCTTACACGTTGAATCAAACGAACTGGCATCGTTGTTGTCAAATCCCAGCTGCTCAGCTATTCATTTCAATGCAAGAAGTCTGAAAAAACACTATGATGAGTTTCACCTGCTGTTATCATCGATCAATATTTCGTTTTCACTGGTTTATGTAACAGAGACATGGTTAAGCGATAGCGATAAGAATTTGTTTTCATTTCCATCATACACTCCGGAATATTGTCATCGCGTGTCATCCAACCACGGCGGTCCCGCAATCTTTATTTCACAAGATTTAGAGTATAAACGCCGGATAGATTTAAATCTTAGTATGCCCGATTGCGAAGCAGTATGGATTGAAATCAATAATTCATGTTTCAATACCGGTGAAAAAAGCACTATATTTGGCTGCATCTACCGATCACCGAGCTCTAGTATAAACATGTTTTGCTGCGCTCTAGATGAAATCTTGCACACTGTTTCGAATGAAAACAAGAACATGGTTATCATGGGAGACATAAACATCAATCTTCTGGATGAGAACTGCGCTTACAGCAGAGAATACATTAGCATCTGTCATGGATACGGTATCGAGTCGTTGTTATAACAGTCTATAACGAGTTACGAGTCTATAACGAGTTGTTACGAGTCTATAACATTATAGTACGGGTGTTATACTAGCGTTCCTTCAGGACACGGTATATACTAGCCCTGGCACGTAAGTGGATCTTTGACGTGTTCTTGGTGGTTTATCGCAGTTCATTAATAAAGGAAATTATTGAAAGCGCGAGCAGAGGCCATCCCGTAGTGCCCTTTGGTTCTTGTCCCCTGTATTCTGTATAGCGGTGCTGCACGCCAAGTGGATCTCGGCTGTGTGGAACAACAGGTGCAAACGTGCTTGCTCTGTAATTGTGTCACGTGTGCAATATTTCGTCGCTGTGTATTTTAAATCTCTCTCATAATAGAGAGGTTTAGCTTGTCCGGTATTCCGGTAAAACGCAGGCGGACGGGGCGAAGGCGTAAACGTGAGCGGCCTGCATGGTGCAGCCACCTGGTGGCGCCGTGCTCAAACAGACAGAAACGGCTAATATTGCATTAACCGAGCGTATTCTTCTTCGCTGCTGGTATAAATTTTCGGTATATGCGTAATCTTGTTGTTGCCAAAAATTTACACCCGCAACAAAGTAAGATACACTTGGTTACTGCAATATTAGCTGTTTCTGTCTGCACTGCGCCACCAGGTGGCTGCACCATGCAGTCCGCTCACGTTCACGCCTCCGCCCCAACGCCCCGCCCCTTCCGCCTGCATTTTACCGGAATACCGGACAAGCTAAAGAACCTCTCTATTATTAGACATAATTAGAATACACAGCGACGAAATATTGCACTCGTGACAATCACAAAGCCAGCGCGTTTGCACCTGTTGTTCCACAGTCGAGATCCACTTGGCATGCAGCACCGCCTGCTTTTTACCGGAATACCGGACAAGCTAAACCTCTCTAATGCTGCCATACCCGCCTCCGGCTGTAGCGTTGCACGTCTTCGTCGGAGCGGACTTCGTGAATGAAGTCGATGCCGTCGACGCTGGTGTACGCGTAGTTGATCGAGGTGGTGACCGAGAAGCAGAGCCTCGACCTGTTGAGCACGTTCTTCCAGTGCGGGAATTCGCCCAGGGTGTCCAGCTGCATGCATCGCGCGCATCAAGCAGTCACGAGCATTTATAGTCGCGGTGAAGTCACCACTGGCGTCACCCCGGCGGTTCAAGTTCAGTTTATTTGGTATGATTACAACGCGGGTATGCCCGGGCGAAAAGGGGAAATATATTTGAAACTTGAGGACCACCGTGTTGGGTATGGGTGTTGAGTATGGGAAAAGTATGGGTCAGTGCCTCCGGCATTGACCCATACTTTTCGTCGAGTAAAACCATACTCCCGGTTTGAGCTTTAGGCACGTACACTTTGAACGAGGGCATCTGGGTTACATTACACCCCTTTTGCTCTTGGTTACTCATTATTACTGCTCCGTACATAACTATACACTAACTTTGTGCGTCTTTTTTTTTGTTCCAAGCTGTGTTCTGACCACTTTTTCGCTCTCCTCAAACCGTCTAATCTGACGAGACGAAAGCGGCCAGATACCCTTATCTCACGAACCACATATACATCTTAAGCTGTTAAAGGAGACCTTGTCTTCAATAAAAGACAGTGACGTCATCCAGGACGACTCACCATGCCTCGTGTATCCGGGCCGGGTGGCATTATCGGGTTGGGCGGCGACGCAAACCGGAAGGGAGCGGTGTTATACACCCTGTTCATCAGCAAGTTGGGCTCGTCCGTGCTGTTGGCCGTGCTGATCCCTACGATGTCCGCTTCACTGCGTGGCGAGTAGGGCGAGATAAAGCGCGTCCTGCTTCAGCAGGACCGTCGGTAACCGTTTGGATTGGCTGCACACATCGTCCGTGCTGGCACTTTTGTGGATAGATTTCTTAAGCTTAACACGCTTAAACAAGCACTGAACAAGATCAGAAGTTTGCACGAAGATACAGGAACCGAAGTGGTTAAAAAGGGCCGAACAAGGTATGTCACCGGAGCAAAAAGTCTTCTCTAGGCGTTTTGCTTCGAGAAGGAGACTTGCCTTCGTCAGGGCAGTGCAGTTGTTGCCCTGACGAACACAAAGAGTCCTGAAAACGTTGGCTCAAGCAACAGTCCTTTATAGGCAGCTCTTAATGAGTTAGACGAATACCGACGAGAAGTTTTCTACTTTTCTATTTCTTCCGTCAAATGGCAGTCAAACCCTCTAAACACTAAAAATAAACACTGGCAAATAGCGCCGTTGAAAATCTATTACGACAGACGTTTCTACGAAACCGAGGTTGAATTCACAGAGCTTTTCGTTCGTAAGTGTCCTTTCCCAATGACTGGCCGCCTTCGGTAACAACACATTCAGCTGGCATCACGCAGGATTGGTTGACAGTGTCTCTTGCGCACAATTATATCGTGAAAGAATACGGGCCCGGAGCCCGCCTTCAATAGAAGGCTCAAACACCGGAATGTTTTGTAAAAGAAAATGTTAGCCAATCGTACGGCTATAGCCAATGACGTAGAGCGCTCACGAACACGAAGCTTGGTGATTTCGGACCCACTTTTGATTGCGGTACCTCAGAGACTGACCCATCTACACGACGTCAGGATACCCTATAATTATATCACCATTTCTGCTATCGGAGAGTGCGGTTATACCACGAGAGGAAAGTCGGAAGAAACGGGCAATACACTCCAGCTTAGTTTTTTTTTTTTCATGAACATCATCATCATGCCTGACCTTAGTGCTACGCAACGTGATCAAACTTTGCTTTGTGTCAAGACGTCACGATAATGTCGATGATACCATATTCAGCGTTTAGGGACACACTTTAGTATCAAATATAACGAGTGTTTTCAAATCGTCGTGCTCGCTGAGTATCAATCTTTTACGCACGAGAAACACGACACAGAGTCTTCAAGACGAGTACAGGTCGGGCAGGCGACTAGATTCACTATAAACAATGCGCCAATGAACGAAGACACCATAAGTTGTTGAAATCCACACTCGAGTGACGGTTCCTTCTAAGCAACAGACACAGCTCTCGAAGGCTATGCTGTTGCAGAATCTAATTTCGGTGTGACTTAATCGCGGTATGACCTCCGAGATTGGGTGGAGCTCGCGGCACGCTGGAAACGTCTCGGAGGTGGCATAATGGGACTTCCGCCATTGCAACAACCGCCACGCATAAAGTTGACGCCTGGTGCCCGCGTCGTCTGCATAGGCGCTGTTTAAAGGCGACCGACAAGGAAACTACGCAATCATCAGCCCCGAGGCTTTGCCAAGATTGCTTCAGTGTGGTATGTAATATTTATCTAAATTTAGCTAAAGTCAGATTTAGTCTCAGTTGGTCCTTACAACACACCAAAAAGGAACTTCCGTGCAAGTCGTCATCGTCATCACTTAGCGACTCTTTGCTCATAGTAGAGGTTTCTGGCCGCAACATGGCGAAATTGTGCAAAAAAAGAAAAGAAGAAAAGGTTACAAAAACCATCGACGCACTTCAAAATGTGTTTGACCATGGCCTCGGGAATAACGGTTTCGCCGAAAGGAAATATCGCCGCGGTGTGTATCAATGCCCAGCTAGGATCCAGGATCGGAGTGCCGTGCGTATTGCCCCTGAAGATCTGTGATTGGAAAATGAGGATTACATTGGTCATCGTATTCGACATGCCTACAAACACACCAACAAACAAACAAAAAAGATAACTATGTATACCTTTAAGAAATGTAAAATTTTTGAAAGAATCAACCATCAGCCAGTACAATATTAATCTTTGCGCTGGATTGGCTCGAAGAGGCGGTCATTACTTGCGCGAAAAATTGTTACTGCTCTGTTTGAAAGCACATACACAAGTGAAAGACGCAAAAACAATAGAGGTAGGCTGGCAACCATGGCCACCGGAAGGAACTACCTGAGGAACGAAACAGCCACCGAAAGTACACAATCACTAAATGCGTTGTTAGGTGGTGGTCGTATTAATACCCTCGTGGTGGCGCCCTCTGGATAGACAGATGCCGGTCTCGAATGCTGTGCTTTTGCTGGTTGAATGCGGCGGAAGCGATTTGGGTATCCGGAAACACGTCATAGACGTCGGAGCTTGTACATGACTTATAGTGCAAGCAACATTTAAGAAAATATGTTTCTCTCTCAAAAAGAAAAAAGAAAGAAAGCTTCCGATGAAACTTTCTGAAAAAAAAAAAATAACTGTGTCCCTCTATCAAACACACTGTGATCGCCTTTTTTTCCTACGTGGAGCACCGCAATATCCAATTTAGGGCCGAGCATACAGGTAAATTAGATATTGTCAATTTCAGAGCGGTTTTTTTTTCCTCGCACTCAGGAAACTTCAGTTTGCAGAGCATGCGAAGCCACTTTAATTTGCTAAATTGGATTTCGAGCGATCACACGCAGAGGTTATAAGACATAGGCAATAAGAAATTTAAAAAAAATACTCAATATCCTTCGTGCTGGAGTTCTTTTTGCCTACTACAAACAGAAAACGTAACACCATGCCCTTCAAGATGAATTTGTTTCAAAGCCCAATCATCCTAGAAGGCACTGGAACACTTTTGTGGTCATCCGGATTAAAACGACTTTTTAAGAAATTTATGTGACATTAAGTTATGCTCTGGAAGGGCCTTCGTCCTGCAGTGGACATAAAAAATGGGCGGATGATGAAGTTCTGCCCTCTAGTGTAAAATGGTGCTCATGCAGTCGAAAACATTTTCCAGGTAAAATATCGTGTATATGCCACTCTTCAAATACTGTTAAAGCAACGTTTCTTAGTTTAATGAAAACAGGTGATGGCCATGTTGACCCTATAACATGTTTGCATGAATGACCCATAGACAGAAAAGAAGCGAAGAAAAAAAAATACAGGAAGAAGGAATTAAGACAGAAACTTCACTAGATTTTCTAAATAAGGATATACATTGTGTCATTTGCTTATCTCCATGCAGCCGCCATACAGGTGTAATTATCAATCTTACCAAATTTGATCCGAGCAGTATAAACCCTTATCAGCCTTTACTGGTGGTTATCAATCTTATTGTACTAGATCCGACTCTTATCAACCGTGATCGACCGTTATTGGAATAGATCCAATCGTTATCAACATTTATCGGTCGTCATTACCTTATCTCAATCTATTTGATCATTATCAACTTTTATGTGCCCTTATCAACTTTATCGGGCATGATCCGATCCTCATGAACTCTTATCAACTTTATCGAAATCTACCCAACTCTTATTGGTCATCATCAATCTTATCGCAATCTATCCGATTATTATCAACCCCTATCTGTCCTTATCAACCTTATCGGACATGATCATATCCTTAACATTTATCGGTCCTTACCAACCTTATCAGACTTGATCCGACCCTTATCGGTCCTTATCGATCTTGTCAAAATTGCTCCAATCATTTTAAGCCGCTATCGTTCTTTAGCACCTTATCCATCCGCGTCGAGCCGTTATCAACCGTGCCAAGACCTATATGACGCCTCGTCACTCCTTATCAACTCATGGACTGCTTATCTGTCTGTGCTGCGCGACGCAAAACGCATGCTGACTGACCGAATTGCCACCGATGAGAGATCGGTGCAATTCGGTCTGCGAAGGAGCGCTCCAACAGAAGGTGTATCCCTCGACCACCGAAACGCATCGTGTTTGGCATTAAATTTCGCTAAATCAGAAACATTGCCAATGTATAGAATGTTCCAAGCCGGCACTACGTGTGGTCCTAGAGATGGCTTTTATTCCAACATAACCAAACCTTTCGACAAAGCCTTCATAGAAACAGTTCTCCTTTGACATTTGTGTTCATTCATATGGCCCAGATATATTCACCCTCTTAGAGCATGGGTGTTTGGAGTAGTGGGCAGGACACTCGGCTTCTCAGTGTGGGGTCGTAGGCTCAAAACTCCCCATCGCGAACGTTTTTTTTCTTGCGAATTTATTCTGTTCTGGTTTAAATGCGCAAACATTTCTATGCTTATTTAACGAAAAAAACCCGTCTGTCTCTCACGTATCACACGAATCGCTATATGTAATGCATTGCATCATCGCCGTAAAGAAAAAAAAAATAATCTATTAATGCTTATCTCTACGCCAGCCTGCGCAGAGATGAGCAAATGGCACGATGCTTACGCACACTTAAACAACTCTAGCGAAGTTTCTTATACAATAATTTCTTTGTAGCAGTTACTCTTATGTGACACAGCGATCAAAGCGTTCCCTCATTGGGTAGGCATAAATGTGCGGCACGTAAGCAGTTATCGTTAAAATCTGTGCAGTGGCAAAAAGAAAAGAAGAAAAGTGAAAATAAAAATAGCGTTTACGAGAGAAAAGCTTTGTGCATTGGACTCCAGAAGCTAGGGAGCTAGAGAGCTAGGGAGAAGCTAGGGAGCTAGGGGTGTACGCACATCGCTGAAATTGAAGGAGCGACCCAGAGGCCTGGTGTCGCGTATGATGCTGTTGATGATGGCGAACCCCTGGAAGTGGGACATGTTCAGCTTGTCGCTGAAATTGCTCCGCAGCGCGTCGTGCAGGGCTTTTTGCACGACCGACGCGTGGAAGAGACCGGACCTAGAAGAAGGAGCAAAGGGGATTTGCAGAGCGTGTTTTGGAAGCACCGCTATACACTCAGCTAAGTCGGCTGTTCGAGCGATCAACCCCAAGGAAGGTATGATACATTGTATACAAAGTGGTTGACGCCTTTGAATAGTCGACACAGCTGATTTTACTAGTGCTTCACTCTCATATATATATATATATATATATACTTCATGAGGCTTCCTAAGGTCGTGAGTGACAAAAATACGCACGCACGCACGCGCACACACCCACACAAACACACACACACACACACGCACACACACACAGCTCAGTTGTCAAGAGCGTTGCATGCCTAATGCGATGACCTCTATTCGGGACAGAACAGCGGCAATTAGATTTTTCGTCTAATTTCACTCGCCTTTATCATTTCTATATATGAATTAATCAACAAGTAATTAACTCTATGCTCTCCTTGGTTTCATTGTCAGTTGGCTTCACATATTTGCGATTACGAAGCTGAAGGCCCTTCAGTTCGCATTTCATGAACATTTGACCCTAAAAAAAGATTTCATTATTTTGTGGCAAGCCACGTTCATGACAAAGTGAACCATAATTTTTTGGGTATTTGCACAGCACCTCTTGGGAAATTCACGTGGTCGGTAACGCGAGATTTTTTTTTTCATCTAAAGAGAATATTGTAAGGACCCCTATGGCTAAGACCAAGGCCTTCGAAATTCGGCGGAGCACGCGCGGTGCGACTTTTTCGCGCAGTGGATCACGGAGGCCACGTTAAGACAATGTTAAGATTTAACAGGCTGCCACACGCAGGCACTTTACTCACATGAGCCTCATGTAGGCGGAACCCCAAACGCCCAAATACCAGCGGGTTCCTGGGTGTCGTGACATGGCGATCTTCACTCGATTGTCGAGCGATCGATAGGCGTACTCTCTCCATTCCGCGTTGCTGTCGTCGTAGTACAAATTCACGAGTCCCACTGCAAGCACATATTTTTTTCGGCACGTAAGTACAGTTCTCGTAAGAGCAAACAAGAAAGCGAATAACTTTTTTACTTGACGATCGCTCAGCTCCCACAAACCTCGCTGATAACCCGTACAACTTCACGACCGGCTGAAAGCTCCTCAGTTTTTCGGCTCCTCCTCCTCTCAAGCCATGCGCGCGCGGCCTGTTCCTAGGGGATGTGAGGGCGCTGCGATCGAGCTTTTGCGTAAAGCCCCTTAAACTTAGTAAAGTAGTGGCACTCTCCTCCTCCGCCTTCACTCCTCGTTTGTTCTCTCTTTCACTCTCCCTTCTCGACAGTAGCGCCACCTACACCGCTGAGCGTAGCAACGGCGCCAACATGCGCTGCTCGCCACTTCGTAGACGCCTCTCGAGCAAAAATGGCGCTGAAGCACGGCACGAGGGCCCACGTGATGCTATTAGGCCAATAGCGACGCGGCGTCGGCCTCGGCCAGAGCGCGCGAGGAAACGGCGGCATTCTTCAAAGCGTGGCGGTATTTTACGAAGTTTAAGGGGATTTAGCTTTGCACAAAGTGAACGGGGCCGGTTGTTCTATTGACATGTGCACGCTGGCCGCGGCCGCTTGTGCTGCGGCTCCTTGTGCTGCGTCTTGTGAATTGGTAGCCAATGTTATTTTTTTCACGCTGTGTATGCCTCGCCATTGTTTCGCGTGGGCGTGGCCGGCAGTCGATACCTTTTGCGTCCGGTCGAAGTTCTGCGCTCACGGAGAAACTTGAGTACCTGCGACGTGCGGGCCACCGAGTGTTATCGCGCGCCTGCTTTTTGGTGTGTAGGCCTATACTTCGCCTCCTGAAGTGAACGTCACTCATGGTGCCATGTTTTGCGTTCCGTTACAGAAATTCCCGACAACATGCCCACCTGTTTTGTGCACGTTTGCCACAGCAACGACAGGAAAGCTCGTACAAACGGCACATAATTCCGCATTGTTACCTTAGAAGTGACAAGGAGGCATTTTCTGCACGAATAAAAGCCTTTTGGAGAAATGGTGCAAATATTTTTTTACGTGAAGTTCCAGGCAGATGATGTAGCCTAGTCATGTCACAAGCGGGCAGGTCGTCGAACGTGAGTGCGGCGCACGGGCATACCTGAACAATGGTACAGATCCTTGTTTGCTTCCGAACGGTCCATTCTACTTTTGATCCCATCGAGAAAGTCGAAGGTCGTCAATTTAAAGGGAACTCATACATAAGCAAGTAGTAGAATAACGTTGTGGCATGTCCGGAAAATCCCTTAAGAGTCCCACCTTCCTTCGCACGGACGCCTTGAGTTAAAAAAAGTTAAACAAACAAAAAATAATCTGACCTAACGAGTATGGAGCTTCGGCTTCCCTGAAATTCGAGGCCGACGAAATGAAGATTTTAAGCGCAGCTCTTAGTCGCCCATTTCTCAGGCGAGCGTCGGCGTCGTATCTCGTAACCGAGCGAACGAGCACAGCGAAAGAGCGAACGCGGAGCGCAGCGTGCGATGAAAGAAGGCGACAGCGAAGAGAACGCCAGGAGGAAAGCGAAGGAGGAGGGTATGGCGAAAGCGTGAGAAGAAAAGCATAGCGCCGCGCAACACGGGCTCTACGGTGACGATGGCTACGAGATGGCGCCAGAGTAGCCCGCGTCGTCTGTACACGTATGAAGCGACCAATATCATATATGGAAACAAATAAGCGCTGCGTGAGCGGAGGCCTGTCTGCGGCGGCTGCTGTGAATCGCGCCCACGCGTTACCCACGCGCTGCCTAGCTCTCGCGATGTCCCGATTAGCGATCGAAGCAGTCGCGCCACGCTTCGCTCCGCTTGCAACGTGCCGCACGCGACAGATTGTCCGCGTCAGCCAAAAGATTGCGAAATGAAAACACGTAGAGAGCTGCGTTAAAGTTTCGCATTAGGGAGTATCGTAATCACCGGTGGATTTTTTTTTTCATTTTGTTACACGCATGCACATTTCAGACGAATGAAATCAAGATGAATGAACGCGCATTTAAGCGCAGCGGGAGGGTGAAAGGGCCAAACTTTAATGATATGCATACTTGGGGAAAGGCACTCACTGTTTTGTGCGCGTGACGAGTGCTTCCTTTTAATAAAGGTGACGTATTTTTTATTCCTAATACTTCTTAACTTGTAGGCGAATGGTGAAAGTGGGATGCTGCGTTATTTTTCAACGTGAACTTCGGAATACCTTTGAAGCAAGAGCTATAGCTACTAGCCATGCAGATGGTGCAAGAAGGGTATCTACGTGACGGTTAAAAGATTTGAACCCCATTCGGATCGCGGGGTGAACTTTCACATCATTTTACGACTGGTGAGTACGTAAATGATATCTGGCATATTTACCAGGCTTCAAATTTCGACAATAAAAAAACAAGCAGACCTCGAGTTGGATATAGCTAGCTGTCCACTGAACAGGGCAACATGTTCGGCGCGACTTGGCATTCCTCTTTTCAGCTCTATGTCGCGTTCTGAACAAAAATTAACCGTTTTAAACAGTGCATGTAAGCTGTCAAAATGCTGCATTCGTCCAGGTGATTTGTAAACGAAAGTACATAAAAAATATGCAAGTCTGGTGCTCTCGAACTAAATGCATTGAAGCCGCTCTGGCCATGCATATGTGCGTATCCTGGTGCGTATCGTGTTACGCGGAAATCAGTAGTAGCTGTGGGTGACTACGCGACTAGAAGGAGCAGTTTCAACTGCCTTATGCCACGGCAATATAAGGTGCGTATCCGCTGCACCCGGTTTATGCGCTGATCGTCGAAGGTTCCTCCCGGAAACGGCTTTCATTTTGAGATACAAAACGCCATCGACGAATCGTGCCGTGAATGAGTGCCAGCGCTGCAATACTAGCACTACTGACATCCACTGAGCTTGGCGTGAACCATGGCACATGCGGCCAGAAAATTGTATGGCCTTCGAGATCGGGTTGTGTTGCTTGGAGGGAGCCGTCGCAGGGGGCGTAGATTTGTACGCTATAGCTAGTATTGTAAAATTAATTGAACGTTTCAGAAAACACGAACCGCAGAAACATCGGCTTGATAAACAAAACATCACCTTCGTACGGCTAGAGCCGCACTTGTCGTCCGCCTCCCACCAATGCCGGCGTATAATCGTTATCGCGACCAGCCATCACTGTTGCCAGCATGTTTATTTAGCACGACTACATCCTCAATGCAGATTGCGAGAAATTCTGATAAAAAACAACTGTCCTGCGGGCTTTTGAGCGTTACGTATGATTGAGCACTCGACAACGAAGCCTACTGTTACGATAAAGAAAAGGTACCAAAAGAATTGGCTGTGAGCGCCTTTAAAATAGGAAAAATAAAGGGGCAAAGACGCTTCGCGACTTGGTCACCTTTGAGCTTCTTCCTTTCGAACACCACCGGTTCGTTGGGGTTATTCTCGGTGCTGTACGTGAAGAACCGGATGTAGACGTAGTCGGTGCACGTGTAATTCTTGTTCCACAGCACCTGACGCAGCGCCTCGAACACGCAGATGAGTGTGTAGTTGCCTGGCATCGCGGGAGTGGAACGACCGAAAGACGGCGCTTTAAACGACACTAAAGCGAAACACTACATACACATTGGTTTACAATGCTGATATACCGTCTCTTTAGAACGAGACTTATTTTTTATTTTAATTTTGCGGTAATAGGTTGATTAAGAGAACAGTAAAAGAACGTAAAAGTTTGATTTCTTGGAATTTAACGTCAGAGACTGACGTCAAGGATATCGCAGCATCTTTTTTTTTTATAATCATTACTTGAGAATTTGCAGTTCAGTAAGGGTTCTTGACAATTGTTAAGCTACATGTCTTTGGCTCTACGCGAATACAGTGCTGACGCGATCTTCACCGTCAATATCTATGACGTCACAGTGAGATGGAGCTAAAACTCGAAACTGGTGACGGCACTTGTTTATTGTTTTGCAGTTATTTCTGAATTACGAAGGCTTCTCTCACAATAAGATCGGCATTTTCGGTATTGCAAAAAGGTTAATTAATGACATATCTCGAGTAACGTTCTTGTCTTTATTTTGTTTAATGTCCTTTCAATGCGTTCGGATAGAAGAGACACGACACAAGCATTGAGCTCTTGCGTGTAGCTTTCGTGTGCGTTTCGAAGAGATAAGAATGGTGTATCAAGAAGTGTTTTAACAGTTTTAACTGCCCAGGAGAATTGGTGCGACCTGGAAGATCCTTTATGCCAGGACGTGCGTACAGCGCTTAAAATGTTAAAAAAAAAGCGAGAAAATGTTTGCGTTTACCGCGGCACTGTTCATGTTCAAATTTCGCAGGAATATCGCAATCTGGTGTGGAACATTACTCGGCTACTGCCGAATGAACTGTCGAGTAAAGTGCCGCTATACTTACTCCGGAAAATCATTATTGAGCTTACGTTGACTCGATTTATACTTCTTGTAGACGGCTACATAGCTTTTTGGATACATGTAATCGAATGTTAAGCTATACGGTTTAGCAAGGGAAGCCAGTTAGCTTGTCCAAGAATCACCAGCTTCTTTTTGTTGTTGTTCTGCGGACCATTTATCACAAAATGACTTCACGTTCAAGAGGCGCACATAAGAGGATAACGAACAAACCGGCACTGAATGATCATGCACGCAATGACCTCAGCTTGGGTCATACTCCCAAGACCGTGACATTTCTGCGCCACTGCCTCTTTGTCAGTACGACTTTCTGATAAAGGTATACGACGAAGGAAATGGAAGGTGCAGGCGGGGCCTTGAAATGTAACTTACGAACTTTCGGCGCTGAAGCTTGAAGGAAAAAAAGAGATAAGAAGCATGACGTTAGTCTAATGAACTAGTGTTAGCAAGCTCATTTGTTAGCCAAGCTATGGCTAAGACCACAGGTTGGCAAAAAATGCACGGAATTAACTCAGACCGCGCTCCGTGACTCAGGCTCATTCAAAAAATATATATTTCTTGCTTAGCCCTACCCTTCACCGCTCCACTTCACTCGGATTCAGACTCCCGAAAATTCTACAGCATCGGCTTCTGACCAATTGCAACAAAATTTTCGGTCGCGTGGAAAGCCTAGCTTCCGACAGTGCATACATATAGCAGTCTCCATGCAAAATGTTAACTTCGTAGCGCTTAAACGTACGACGACACAGAAGGGAAACGATATACCTAAGCACCGTCTGTTACAGCCATGGATTGACAGAGATCTTTGTAACCGAATTAGAGAACTAGATAAACTATACCACAACTTCATTAAACTAAGAGACATATATCTACTACATGAATACAAAAAAAGTTCACAAAAAATTAACCTCAGATTTGAAGAGAGCTCGCATTCAATATTATCAGGCAAGATTTTCTGGGGTCTTCTGTAATCCCAGGAAAGCTTGGAAGTCGGGACGTCTGCTCATAGGGAAAACAAAAGATATAGCCTTCCCTACGACAATAACGATTAACGGCATTGAGTTCACTGAAGCCAATCTATAGCGGATAAATTCAATGATCATTTCCTAACAATAGGTCAGACAAGTCATGCAGCAAATGACTGTGAACAATACATTTCTTCTTCCTGCGTGCAATATATTTTCTTGACTCCATGTAGTGAATTAGAAATAGCTACATACCTGAAATCGTTAAATAAAAACACTACCGCTGGCTATGATGATATTAAGGCTGATTCAATTAAACATGTTGCTGAATTACTGTGTGGTCCATTACAGCATATCTGCAATCAAGCTTTCGCTGCGGGTACCTTTCCTGAAGGCATGAAGATAGCTAGAGTAGTAGTCATCCACAAAGGTGGCTCTCACAATGACTTAAATAACGATCGGCTTATATCTGTGCTACCTTTATTTTCGAAAGTGTTAGAATATACACTAAAATTATGAATATTTAAGTTTCTTGGCGACCACCAAACGCTTTCCAGGCAACAATTTGGCTTCCGGGGAAGACCAATCAGCCGAAACCCCACTCTTGGATATTAAAGAAAAGTTGGTTGACATTGATAATAAGCAATACATTCTTCGATTATTTCTAGATTTTTAAAAGATGTTTGATTCTATTAAGCATCCTATTTTGTTTCGCAAACTCCCACACTGCGGTGTTAGAGGTCTTGTATTAAATCTGATACGCAGTTCTCTATCCAAATTTTAATCTGATATGCCTTCTACGATCCTTCAACTCCTGCCATTGAAGCTTAAGTTTGTTTTCTGTCATGCTAAGCTGCCGGCTATAGTTACCAAGAGCAAATCGAACTGCCCTATTCTGGATTTTTTCTAATTTATTTATAAGCTCACATATGTGTGGGTCCCAACAAACCCATCCATATTCAAGTAGTGAACGTACATGACTGAAACACAACTGCGTTTTTAAGTTACTCGGTAAATGACTAAAATTGCGCCGCAAGAATCCGAGAACTGATGCTGCCTTATTTCCAATATAGTTAACATGCTTGTTGCATCGTAAATCAGAAGTAAAGAACACACTTAGATATTTAAATTTCTTGCTTATGTTTATAGTTAAACCACGAATTCTATACCTATACAGATGATTAGCTCGTTTTCTTGTGAAGTTGACGTGAACAGCCTTATTTATATTGAATGACATATCCCAACGCACACACCAGTCTGCTATAGTGTTTAAGTCAACTTGCAGGATTTGTGAGTCGGAAATGGCATCTAGGACTCTATAAACAATACATTCTTCATCGGCAAACATCCTGAATGAAGACTGTAGACCAGTTGAAATATCATTAATATGCAACAAAAACAATAGCGGCCCCAACACTGAGCCTTGGGGAACTCCCGACGTAACTGATGCATATTGCGAAGATATACCGTTCAGAACAACAGCCTGTTTCCGCAATGACAAATATTCGGCAATGCACGCTATTATTTTACCATCCAAGTTATAAGCTTTTAATTTGGAGAGTAGGAGACTGTGTGCGACTGCATCAAATGCTATACGAAAATCTGAGAAAACGCAGTCCACAACTTGTTGCTTATCAACTGCCGAGGCTAAATCATGAATAAACTCTACCGACTGTGCATTGCAAGATAAACCACGCCTGAAACCATGTTGGCTGGGGCTTAGGAGATTATGTTAAGTTAAATAGGCCATAACGCAACTGCATATTACATGCTCCATAATTTTGCAGGTTATACTAGTTAAGGAAACGGGCCTGTAGTTCTGAACGGAGTTTCGCACCCAACTCTTATGTATGGGCACGACTCGCGCTAATTTCCGATCATCAGGCATATCGATTTCATGAGGGACTTCTGGAACAACCGGGTGAAATAAAAGCATAACGCGCCCGTACAATTCCTTATGATAGCGGTAGGAATTTCATCAGGGCCGCATGCCTTAGCCTGGTTCACATCTTTAAATAATTTACGGATACCATCGACGCAAAAGGCGACTTCCGGCATGCGGTCTATTTCAGCAGGTAATTCAAAACAGACAGTACGTGAGCTAGACGGCAAAAACACAGATGAAAAATAACGGCTAAAAATTTCAACTTTAGACTCATTATCATAAATAATTGTTTCCTCATTTTTCAAAGCAGGTATTGATCTGTTGTCCTTGCCATTACGCTTCACATACCTCCAAAATTCTTTGGTATCGCTGACAAGTTTTTCTCCTAGATTAAAAAAATACAAGTCCTTAGCGATGTCGGACTTTTGTCTAAATTCAATTTTTGTTGCTTTCAGCAAGGCCAAATGCTCTGGCGAATTAGACGCCTTGTATCTTTGATAATTTCGTCGCTGTCGTCGAAGAAGGGCACGTAACTCTGTGTTAAACCAGGGTTTGTCTCGAGCTCGCCTACTTGACATAACTCGTGATGGGACAAAAGCTTCACGTAGTTCAAACATGTTCAGTTTGAAAGTATTCCACAGTTGTTCGATATCTAGATTATCTGCGAGTGTATCAAAAGTTGGAAAGAACGACTTGAAAGCAGCGCTAATCGCCTCGTAGTTGGCCCTGTTGTAGGTATAAATCTTTCGAGTAGGTGTTTTTGCAGCCTCCTCATACAGAACTGATAAATCTGCTAGAACAACGTAGTGATCGCTCAAAGCTGGCAACACCCGTACATTGTATACAACATCAGGTACGTTACGGAGCAAAAGGTCGAGTACGTGACCTGTTCTGTCATTGCGCGATGGCTCTTGCACATACTGATAGAAAGTGTTCTGATCTAAAATATAAAAGAAAGTTGAGCATAGGCTCCCTCGAGCAGTATCCCTTGGTTCCCCAGCTGACCAGTCAATACCCGGAAGGTTAAAGTCCCCCCCTAGAACAAGGCATTCATTGTTAATTTCAAGAAAATTGGATATATGAACTAGTGGTTCTACAGAAGGACCAGGCAGGAGGCCTATAAGATGACCCAAGAGCAATAGCTTTTGCATTCGGCAGCCTTACTTTACAAAAAATAGATTCAGTTTCATTATCCGGAAATTGCATTTGCACGCTCGGGATACTATTATGGACAAGAATAAACACCCTTCCGCCACGTGCACAGCGGTCTCGACGAAAACACTCGTACGCGTCCGGAAATACTTCAGTGCTTGCGATAGTCGGGTCGAGCCAAGATTCTGTTCCCCAAAACAATGGTAGGTTGGATGGTACGAAGAAAAAAGTGAAAATCATCAACTTTATTTTTGACACTGCGGTAGTTAACAGAACGCTGACGGGGCACATTGCAGCATTTACGGTACTTTGTCACTGCTCCCGTGCAACGCCGGTTTTACTGTCTCATTGAAAGCGCCTGCTCCCCAAGTGAAGCGTATGAAATATCAGAACTGGTTTCAAGCCTTCTTCGCTGTTTTGTTTGGCATACGCCCATAATTTCTTTCGCTTATCGCGGACAGTACGGGAAAAGTCTTCAGATGTATCAACGTTCGATCCCTTGAGCTTGAATGCTTTTGCAAGCACGGCTTGGCGGTCTTTAAAAGAATTGAAGCAAACAATGATGGGCCGATTTTCTCCTTCGCAGAATTTACCCAGCCTGTGTGCACGTTCAATAGCTAACGCAGGTAATTCAAGCTTCGTAGTGCACTGACTTATGATGAGTTCCTCAGCCTGGGTTGCCGTCTCATTGACATTACAATCCGCCAAGCCATAAGAAAGCAAATCATTGTGCCTCTCACGATTTTCCAAGTCGTCAAATTTTTTAATCATGCCTGCCAAAGCATCATTATCTTGTCGCTGCTGATCTTCAACTTTAGCTAAGGTTATTTCAATTGTATCAATCTTTTCTAGCTTAGTTTCCAACGAAAGAATCCGAGCTTTAACGTCAGTAACGTCTGCGGTGAGCTGCGATAATTCGGAAAGTATTGCACTTTGACCATTTAACAATTGTTGAATTTGTTCAGCAGTTGGTGGACCTGGGTTACACTCAACATCTCCGCCACAAAGCAAAGTTTCGTTGAAGTTAGCCTTTTTTTTTTTAAACGCGAGATCCGACGAGAACCGGCCACTCACTTGTAGTCGACGGTGGTGGTGCCGTTGTTGGTTTTTTGGTCGTAATCGCCGGGCTTGGCGTAGTGCTCGGAGCCGCCGTTGGTGGTGGCAGCGGCGCTGCGGTCGTCGGCGTCCTCGTCGGCGGTATCGTTGTCGGCGCCATTGTAGGTGTCGCCGTCGGCGTGGTCTTAGTCGGCGTCGAGGGCTCTGTCACTGGTTCGCTGACCGTAGAGTTCATCGGTGCTTCGGGCAAGTAAGAAACGATTATCAGGTGACGGTGGTGTCTTCTTGACGGTAAACGAAGTAAATTGGCTATAACTACCTGCGAAAAAGAACAACTATACGCTGAACAGACAAGATGCTTCTCATTTGGCCAGTTGGTGATGCGCAGTGATTAGCAGAGGGGCGCAAATTAGGACACACACAGATAAAGCAGACAGGAATAGCTGTTGTTCTCTCTACTCCGACTGTGTACACGTCTTAATTTGGGCGCTTTTTCTAATAGGCAAGGTGATCTACGCCGGCAAAGACCTACCTCTGTAAATATATTGGACATGTATGCACCGGTCTCACGCTTCTTCCGCGCATAAAACACGTGCATTCAGTTTAGACTGATATAATATTGGCGCGAAACTCTCCTTTCGGTGCTTTTTTCCGGTGTGCGCTTGATTACTAGAAGACAACATGAATGGCCAAACTGCTGTTATCTCCTAAATTGCACGCTGGAATGCTAGCGCCGATATATGCGAGGGTGACGTCATAGTGTTCAGAGAATTTTCTCGTATTTGGACCGTTGGAACAGACAAGTTCTCGGAACTTGCAAAGTCTGGTCTTTCTTGGGGTATTTCAGGAGGCAAAGAAGTCCATATAAACAAATAAAGGAAATACAACTATAGGCCCAAGCTGACGTCGGCCACATTTTACGACGTCAGAGAGAGTCACTTGACGTGGAGTGGCGTCAATAAATCCGTGACGTCACCGAAATGCGGGCGAAGATGCCACCCGCATTTCGCTTTTGCTTCTTTTCTGCCTTATCAAGTCTTCTCTCAAGGTAGAGTTGCTCTTTTATCGCCCCGTATATATTGTAGTCGAGTAATGCACAATACCAAAAATTATATGTCTCAATCTAACTTTTCTCCAAGTAAAGAAGACAAGTTGTGTGTTTTGGGGCGGGGGGAGGGGGCAGTTACCGCAAAAGCTATGTAAGCTGAATATTGTTACATAGGAAGACGCAGACGAAAAGCTATATACAAGTATATTTACAAGGCAACACGCCGCACTTGGCCAAGAGGCAACAGCCTGCGCTAGCCTCTAATCGTCGTCGTCGTCTCACTACTCGCCTCTTCGTCATTGTAAACACTGTTCCGTAGCAATATGAAATACTGTCTAATGTCATCTTTTTAGCATTTTCGCTCCGGTTTGTCGGAAGAAATGTGCATTGTCACTTTCTATAGTGGCCTTTTTGTGCGATACCTCTCAAGAACTTTGAGCAGCATGGGAACAAGGCAAGAGCAGGAGCCAATGTTTCGACAAGTGGACTTGTCTTTTTCAAGGCGACATATATGCTCTCCTTGTGATAAGTGTGTTCGATTGATATAAAGCAAAACTTTATATTCCAACACCATGGGTTGCTTTTGTCCGTCAGCACTACGACAGCGCATGTACAAAATAATTGCGACCAATTTTACTCTTTCGTGTTGGATGTTTTCATTCGCACAAGAGTACGCAGTACGATTTCAGACCGACCTTCGACCAACGCTTGGCTAGATGTCTTATCTCTTACATTTCGAACACCGCCTGTGCAAGTGTCTTTATTCCTTACTGCACACCAATGTCAACTGCACAATACGGTACAGCACTCTACAGGAACTGAACAAAGCATGTCGAGGCTCCAGCACCAGTTAAACGCAAACTAGACCACCTTGTTCGCACAGAAAAGCAGATCGAACGCAATGATCAATGAAGAGGAAGCTTCTGCGTGATTTCTCACCTGACAACCATTGCTACGCGAGCTTAAGGAATGCAGTAAAAGAATAGCCAGGTGCCTGATGAAAAGAGCAAAAACGAGTGCTGCCTGTACGATAGGAACTTACCTGTTTTCACATTTGTGAAGCAACTGCTTTGCCGCGTAGCATGCGCGACAGCGTCGCTAGCATTGATGCCACCAAATCTTCATGCTTTTTCTTGTCTGATCTGACTTACAAAAGTTGGGGAACTAGGAATTATAGGTGCATATTTAAGATCTTTTTTTTTTCTTTAACTCTCACTACTTGTAAAAAAAAAAGCGAATTCTTGCTTTCATCATGTTCCTTGAGGTGCTTCTTTGGAGTTCCGCGTAAGAGGTCTAAAAAATTATTTGTCCAACTATTACTCCTATAAATCCATTCAACACACGAGTGATCAAGCTATGATATTATGTATCACAGTATACGTTGCGACTACAACGTCATGAAATAACGTGTTCAAATGTAAAAGCATCGAAAATGAGCACATTTCTAGCGGTAACGACAGAATTAAGCATTTTGTACTCACTTGTAGGTGGAGGGCCGCCACCGCCGCTAGCCTTTTTATATGTCGGGTTATCGGTTTCGTCGTCTGGAAAAGAAAGAAAGGCCTACACTGTTCCAACACAAGAAAAAAAGAAGCAAGCAAGCAAGGAAGTGAACAAACAAACAAACAAACAAACAAACAGACTGATTACACCACTGTTTTATCCCATCTGGCCACAAATATAAAGTTGGTGTTCTCGCCTTCCGAACGAACAGTGTTTCTTTTTCTTTTTTACTCCACACAAGTGTCGACTGGAACCACCTTACTGCTTCCAACGCTCATACTGCCAGACGCACCTTCAAACAGCAATCTCTTTCATCCCGCTATCGCTTAACCTTTTTCTCGATACCACGATTTTTAATTTTATCATTAAAAAATTTTCTTCCTGGCCTAGATTACTCTCAGACATTATTTGCGGGACAAATAAAAATAAGTATTTTACTATTGACGAAGCATCGCTGAACAAGTTTTAAACTAACTACTTTACAAGAGGCATTGCAATTCAAGAATTGTAGCCGGCGACTTAGCAATTCGTATCCACTATTCCGACAATAATACCAGTTTTGAGCTATACGTTCCCAACGTTTCCAACGAAATGCACAGGTGTTCCTGTAATTTGACCTTGAATGCAGAAAAAGTCATTTTGTTAAATAAATAAATAATAAACAAATAAATGAATAAGTAAATGAATGAATGAATTTATGCTGCATAGGTGTTCATTTTACTTGTCTTGCAATATGGACTGCTTGAACCGATATTCTGGAACATAGTAAATGGCCCCACTAGTAATTTTGTCGAGCTGATCCTTACATATGCCACTAATATCCGTCCTGATCAATCCTGTACAGTTTTGAAAAACCTGCTTTCTTCAATATCAACAAAGACAAAAAAGAAGGCTCTTTAATATACTCCCACCTGTCCCTGGCTACAATTTCGAACTAATGGGTCCGATTGTTATTCAGTGAATTGTTATTAACCAGTACAAAACTTCGAACTTCTTCTGCATATGCGGATTTTATAAATTCGAAAATTCTAAAGTGTACCGGTGTTTACTCATTCATAATACTGTCCAATATTTTCCCCAGTTTGGCAATGCTCAGTCTTACACAGTGACTGAAGTTAGGCCAATGATGCCAAACTGTAGCACAGTCTCTTTCCAGCATTCTACGTAATACCTTTGAACACATCGTTTTTTTCGCACGTTGGTAACATTTTAGAATAAAACTCCTTCTTTAACTACTGTCAGTATGGTACTAGAAACATTTTTTCTTGCGATACTCAACTCTTTTTTACTAACGACTTATTCGCAAATACCGATTTTAGTGCCGACACTGAGTGCGTTTTTTTCGACTTTGCTTTAGCTTTCGACACTGTTTCTCGCAACTGACTTTCTCCAAAGCCTAATGAATTACACCTTGACCAAATTTTTCTTTCTCGAATAAAACAAAAGTCGCAGTTTCGCCCTAACGACGAGGCATCGATTGCGATAACAAAGTAGCAGACATCTGTTCGAAGCAAGGATAGTAGCTTTAGCGGCCGTATACACTTGGAAACATTCGCTTACTAACCGAATTAGCAAGCACGGTATCAGTGTGCACAAGCAATCATCAATGTATCACACTCGATGAGCGCGGACACTCGATGTCAAAAGGTTAGTGTGAACAAGCGCCGCAGCAGCAGCGAGCGAAGTGACCTTCGTGCTGTCGACCTTCGTGCTGTCAATCGCTTCCGTGCAAGAGCGGCGAGAACACATCGCGCACAATCGCATGAGCCGTGTGCAGTTGCCTTTCAAGATACGGCGCGCGAGACTGCGCGCGGTCGTGCAAATTCATTAAGTACGCACTTGCTGACGGAGTCGAAGCCACGCCCCCCTCCCTTCCACGCTGCATCCCCGCTTTCCTCCATACATCGCGCGCGAGATTGAGCCGCGATGCGCAGTTGCTGCTGGAGAACAACGCCCCTCCCCCCGCGACCTTTCACGCGACGAAGACGGCGCGTTTGCTCTCAGCTTTCTTCCTTTGCGCGCGCCAGATTGAGCCGCGATCACCAGCTTCCCTCGCATGCTTTCACTCGCGCATACAGCACACGACGCGCGGCGACGCTGCTACCGCCCTTGGACTTATACGGAACGCCACGGCAATGACGACGACAAAAATGCGCCTGTAGTGTCCATATAATTGCTATCGCAATAAAACTTTCTGCAAGGTCATTAGGGGTGCGTAGTGGCTAACAATTCCTCTTCCACTTGTACACCTGTAGCATCTGGCGTTCCAAAAGGGTCTGCCTTTCGCTCCCTGCTTTATTTTTGTTTTATTAACGACTTACGACACAGTGTTGAGTTTTTCTATAATATAGTATTTGGAGACGATTGTGTAATCTACCATAAAATTACTAGCACTGAAGACTCTCGTAAACTACGAAGTGACCTTGCCAATATTTTCCAGGTGCAATAACTGGCGCATGAATCTCAATATTAACAAATGTAAATATACGCATTTATCTCACCGTCTGAACGCCAATACTAACGCACTTCCTTATTTCGACAATGGCATGAGACTGGACTCTGCTGACTCCTACAATTACCTTGGGCTTTATATCACAAATGACCTTACATACAACGTAGGCATTGAGTACGTGATTAACATTGCCTATTGTGCACTAAGGTACCTACGCCCCAGCTTTAAAACTGTACCGAGTGAACTTAACCAACCCTCTACAAGACACCTGTTCGCTCTAGAGTATATACTTCGGCAATATGACACTCTTTTCAAACTACTCTAATGCAACTCTTTGAAAGTTTTCAAAATCGTGCATCTCATTACGCCAGTTTTACATCTATGAAACATACCTTTAGTCTACCTGAACCCTCATCCCGTCGAAAACGGGCATGATTGTGTCTATCATACGACCTCTCATTTCAACCCACCTCTAAGTGAACAACCGATAACACGTCTGTCATCCATATAATCGCGTTTTGGTCACAACCTTCAAGTGGGTGTAGTGTGTTGTCGAACAAGGTTGTGCCAGGGTTCCTTTATTCAGTAAACACGTCTGGATTCGAACCGCCTGCCTGCTTCCATTACAGCTATTCCGGATAATGCAAGCTTCAAAACAGCCGTAAACAACACGCTTTTGTTAAAGTTTTTGATGCGAAAGCATAATATGGCACATTGAGGGATAAATGTGGCGTCTGTAGCAGCGAAACGGCACCAAAATTGTCACTGGCTGTGATCCCACGTCCCATGCGCGAATCGACGGAGCAGAGCTGGCGAACAGGAACATCTGCTGGTGCACTGGCGCGCAAGATGTCACGTGATGGCAGAGGGCATCGCCGCGATGCCACGTCACTCTCGCTCTCACTCTCAGAAGCCTGTGTTATCTGCACGTTCCTTGTGCGCGCAAGCTCTCGCCTGTGTTCTAACGTTGCCTCGCTAATCGAGTTACAATCGCCTCGCTAATCGAGCTATAAAGAATGTAATGTGTATAAAAAAAACTGAATAATGCCGAAAGAAAGTTGGCGTTAGTGATCTATCTATCTATCTATCTATCCATATATCCATATATCTGTCTGTCTGTCTGTCTGTCTGTCTGTCTGTCTGTCTGTCTGTCTGTCTGTCTGTCTGTCTGTCTGTCTGTCTGTCTGTCTGTCTGTCTGTCTGTCTGTCTGTCTGTCTGTCTGTCTGTCTGTCTGTCTGTCTGTCTGTCTGTCTGTCTGTCTGTCTGTCTGTCTGTCTGTCTGTCTGTCTGTCTGTCTGTCTGTCTGTCTGTCTGTCTGTCTGTCTGTCTGTCTGTCTGTCTGTCTGTCTGTCTGTCTGTCTGTCTGTCTGTCTGTCTGTCTGTCTGTCTGTCTGTCTGTCTGTCTGTCTGTCTGTCTGTCTGTCTGTCTGTCTGTCTGTCTGTCTGTCTGTCTGTCTGTCTGTCTGTCTGTCTGTCTGTCTGTCTGTCTGTCTGTCTGTCTGTCTGTCTGTCTGTCTGTCTGTCTGTCTGTCTGTCTGTCTGTCTGTCTGTCTGTCTGTCTGTCTGTCTGTCTGTCTGTCTGTCTGTCTGTCTGTCTGTCTGTCTGTCTGTCTGTCTGTCTGTCTGTCTGTCTGTCTGTCTGTCTGTCTGTCTGTCTGTCTGTCTGTCTGTCTGTCTGTCTGTCTGTCTGTCTGTCTGTCTGTCTGTCTGTCTGTCTGTCTGTCTGTCTGTCTGTCTGTCTGTCTGTCTGTCTGTCTGTCTGTCTGTCTGTCTGTCTGTCTGTCTGTCTGTCTGTCTGTCTGTCTGTCTGTCTGTCTGTCTGTCTGTCTGTCTGTCTGTCTGTCTGTCTGTCTGTCTGTCTGTCTGTCTGTCTGTCTGTCTGTCTGTCTGTCTGTCTGTCTGTCTGTCTGTCTGTCTGTCTGTCTGTCTGTCTGTCTGTCTGTCTGTCTGTCTGTCTGTCTGTCTGTCTGTCTGTCTGTCTGTCTGTCTGTCTGTCTGTCTGTCTGTCTGTCTGTCTGTCTGTCTGTCTGTCTGTCTGTCTGTCTGTCTGTCTGTCTGTCTGTCTGTCTGTCTGTCTGTCTGTCTGTCTGTCTGTCTGTCTGTCTGTCTGTCTGTCTGTCTGTCTGTCTGTCTGTCTGTCTGTCTGTCTGTCTGTCTGTCTGTCTGTCTGTCTGTCTGTCTGTCTGTCTGTCTGTCTGTCTGTCTGTCTGTCTGTCTGTCTGTCTGTCTGTCTGTCTGTCTGTCTGTCTGTCTGTCTGTGTCTGCGCGTGCCAGCAGCCAAAGTGGGTATAAGCTCGACGCTAACAAACTTACCGTTTGCCTTTAGAGTTGCTGCGTAGAGAAATAAGAAAGGGAGAAAGAGTCTTGGTAAGTGGCTAAACTCATTTCGTAAAAGAACGAAAAGGCGAACACCCTCACTCTGTGAAGAACAAATAGCAAGAACATAAGCAATATCGAAATCTACAGGTGTGGCGTGCAGCGATTGCAACTTTAAACTGCGGAGAAGGTAGGCGGTACGAAAGGTGACAGTTTCAAAAAACTCGTCACCACAAAATTTTATTCTGCTAACAAGCGTGCATCTGTTCAACCACAGAGTACGTAAAGGTTTCGGTTACATCAAGTTTATTTAGCATTGTTTTTCATAAAAATACCACTGTTAAATGCAATGTAAAAACGGACGCATAGTCTTACACATTGTCATGTGTATTTGATGTTGTCCTTACACCTGAAGGCAACTCGTTTGCAACTATATCCATTGAAAAAAAAAAAAAAGCCCATTAGCAGCTTCTCTTTTTTTGGGGGAGGGGTGGGGGGACTCTATTTTCTGAAGTCAAAAGGACACGACTCTGTGCCCCTAAGTGCTCTACAAGAAGCCTACAGACCAGCTTATATAGAATAAAGACTATCGAAATGTGAGAGGACGTTCTCAATTTACTTCATAGCGGTTTAGCCATAACACCGATACGTTTCGAATTACACGCGCATTACTGCCTCTAGTTTTCGTCCCCTTGGCACTTTATTTTTGTAGTATTGTCTATATGACTATATTTGTCGCCATTTGTCTGTAATATTGCCTATATGACTATTTTTCTACATTTGTCTGTGTATTCGTGTATATATTTCTCTAATCCGTATTCTCATCCTTGCTGCACTTATGGCATACGTATGTTTTACGATGTAATGACTAGACATAATTAGTTATCGTCAAATGTATGGTCGGACGATATTTCTCTGGATTTCGCTTTAACCGTCTATACATATGTCTACATAACTGTACGTCCATATATGGCCTTTACAAATTTGTCCATATTTTGTCTGCGCATTTTCAGACAGCCTTGCTACGTATATAGTTTACGTAGCTGCTACTGCGCAACGCCTAGACATAAGTAGCTTGCAAATACATATACTTTTGGTTAATATGAATGGTCGCAGAAAGCCTATTGCACTTCTTGCGAATGAAAGCGTAAAGGCACAAGTTTACAGGATGCCGGCGGTAGAGGGACTAATTTGCGCACGAGATGTCTTCACGTATATTTCTTAGGACACGCCGAAACTGAAACTAATTATCCCGAGCACAGCATGCAGTGGAATGCTAACGCAGAACGTAGTAGTGTCTGCACGCACTGCAACACACGCGAGTGCCTCAACATCTGCGCCATCTCACACGTTCGGCAAATTTACGCTCCGAGATATGTCATGGAACGTGCACTACTGACGTCAGCACGTTAACCACCGTTCCCTGCTGATTTGGTGTTTAATTGTTATCCTAGGTTCGGTGACAACGTTCACACTGACAGATTCAACTACGTTAGTGACCGTGCGCTGGTAATGTGTAGCACAATCCTTAGTCTGAGGCAGTGTCCGTCTCTGCTGCGAAAGTTAAACCGGCTAAATGGAAGGTGTTATTTTTCAAGCGAGCGGATCCACAGCGCTTCAATGATGACGTAGTTGAAAGTTAGTCTTATCACCTGCCTAGCAACTGCATCGGAGAGTATCTTCGAGGTGTCAATACCACTATACTCACACGTGTATCGCATCAGCAGCAGCATGAGCAGTATGATCATGATGATGAAGAGAATCAGGTTGCAGCAGATGACGAACGACACTTTCCGGTTCTCGTCATCTTCCCTGCGCCAGCGCAAAAATTCATTCATTCATTCATTCATTCATTCATTCATTCATTCATTCATTCATTCATTCATTCACCCATTCATTCATTATTCATTCATTCATTCATTCATTCATTCATTCATTCACCGACCGACAAGGCAAACGTGAAACGCGTGGTGTAGAAATAAGACGCTATTTATTAGCATCGCGCGCGAATCGGCAACCACACTGAGCGTATTTCAGGCGTATCTTCTGCGTGGCGTCGGCGCGTCTGATCCGCCGTCTCGTGCAACGGCCACACCGAACTTTCCAAAAGCACGTGCTATGTTATGAGCGGTCTTGAATGCGTCAGTATACCGTAAATTCCGCGTGTGAGGAATGAACACCCACCGCAGCGTCGTTTAATTATGGGCCCGGAAATGCGTTTCACGGGGACGAGCCGGTGAGGCTCATACAATGGGCGCCCATCGATGCTGCTCATCATCTCCGGACGAATAGATGCGTTGACCAAATAATGAAAGGAGGGAGAGAGGTCATTGTAGTTTATTGTGAAAGGATAATAGTGAAAAACGAACACACACACACACACAATATATATATATATATATACTGTAGGCAAATAAATACTCACTCGTGTTCAGGCTGCCCTGTACCGACGGTAGCGGTAGAAGCTGAGACCATGCTCATTTCTGCGTAGATTAAGCGAAGTGTTAGAAGTTTACAAGGGGCCGACAGGCATATTTTACTATCACACTCTACGATATATATAGCTGTTGCAGTGAAAAAAAGAAAGCACTGGCTACGTTGGCATAGCATAAACGAATAAACAGGACGTACGTGAAAAGACGTTCCTGTCTGCTGCCAAGCGTTGCGGCTGGTGGGCCAGCTTTCGTCAGTTACGTCAGAGAACGTGTTTCCACGTACGTCGTGTTTATTTTTGTGTGGTGTACCAACGTAGCCAGTGCGTTTTTTTTTTTTTTCGTTTAAGAGGCCTTTTCGAGTAGGAGGCCTTGGTGTTCATTACCAGACATGGCTGTAAAACGTCGAGTCGAAGGCTTCGCCGGAAAGGGGAGTCACGAAGCCGTGGGCTGGCACCGCTGGCGGAACCGATGGTAGCACGGCTGCTTTCTGCAACGATTTATTTTGCTCGTGTAGCAGCCCCAATATATACGTGAAGACGCGAAATAGGCAACACGCGCATGCTTAATGAAACTGCGTATACCTATTGCAGGTGGCCTATAGTTTTGACGGAAATTGCTTCCGTTTCCCAACACACGCCTGAATTCTTTTTCATATAGAGAGCTTTAGAGGTCCGCGGGACACCGCGGATGCTTCGCTTTCCTGTCATGTTCTTTTCTGGCATATTCAAAGAGTGGTCTCACAGCATTGCTAACAACGTAGTATCTATCAGAGGCAGTATATAAGGGCAACGTGCTTAAGAGCACCAAGTTCGCTTAACACACTCCAGTAATGACTTTCTTAGGCTTGTGGCGCAGCTTAGAAAAAGCAGAAAGGAAGGTGGAAAGGGTAATGAAAAGGAACGGAGAACAGAGTGAGCGACAACTTCCCGCTGATGGTCTATTTCGTGACACAGTAGGCTACTCATACACTCAGCGAACCATGTGACACGAAGAGATTACACAAAACCAAGCAACAAACCCGAAAGTAACCCTGTGAAAGCACATATTAAGACAGCCTGTGACGGAAGTCTGAGCTGCAAGCCTAAAAAAGTCGCGACATACCAACTCGCCCAAACTGCGACGCTTTTGACACTGCAGTGAGGCAACCGGGAGCATAGCAAGTTCACGCGTACCCGAAGAAAACGATTCCTTCAGAGCGTGCTCGACGGAAACGGGGGCGAAGCTGCCGGCGAGAGATCGCAGGGGTTGTCGCGGAAACGAGGGCCGAAGAACGCCTGCGCTAACCTCTGCTGGAGTCCGAGTGGATGCTCTCGTCGAAACGTCCGGCACGAACTCGGGGCGCGGGTCGTGAGACGTGCAGCAGACAGACCCTCGTTGAGGCAGGAACGCCAACCGCCAGCTCCTGCTGATCTCGTGACACGAGCCGAACGTCGATGACGGCGAAGAAGAAGAAGAAGAAGAGGAAGCAGAAGAAGAAGGCACTTTCTTTATTTTATTGGAGAAACCAATTTCGAATTACGGGAAAGTCGTATACAGCTAGCAGCAAGCCATTCCATTGCAATTCTTCACCGCCAGCGATTGAGGCTATCAGCAAAAAAAGAAAGTGCCTTTCTGGCGCACACGCGTAAATCCATGGCAGGATTTTTAGTATTCCCAACAACGCAAGGCTTATTATAATATTGATCGCTCCTTTATGTCATGTATTGACGGGGTATTTCTCATCTTGGATTATATATTTATTTTTCCCTTTTGTCTTATTTATTTGTTGAATTATTTAAAAAAAATTTCAGTCATATTACCACCCGATTCGTTGCCGAAATTTTATTCATATAGAGAATGTTAGCAGTCCGCGGGACACCACGGATACTTCGCTTTTCTATTCAACCTCAACATCTTAGAAACGATTCTATGTCGCGTCATTGATCTCGCTGGAGGCAAAAAAATAGAGGACTTTACGTGCTAAAACCAAGATTGATTATGAGGCACGCCAGAGGTGGGGACTGCGGATTAATTTTGACGACCACACGGGTGTTTTTGAATTCAGCCATCATCGAAACGCGGCTGTCATGGTCGGGATTCGATCCCGCGACCTCGTGCTTAGCAGCGCAACCCTAAAGCGACTATGCAACTATGGGGGGGGGGGGGGGGAAATAGGGGAAGGATGTGCGCCCTGGAATGCCACCCGATGTGGCACAAACCCCATAGTGGGTTTGTGCCGTTAATTGAGGCTTCATCATCATAATCACCCAGTCGCTGTCGACCAAACAACAGTACTATAGTAAGCCATCACAGATATCTGGGAATTGTCATAGGCTGTGCAGTGTCTTGGCGAAGTCCTATAGCAACACTGAACACCATGTACTGAATGATTTCGTACACGTTCTCTGGGTTGTTGTTGTTGACCTGAGTGGTCGTGCCGCATATGCCCACAGTGGGGGATCGGCCATCAAATTAAATTATGGGGTTTTGCGTGCCAAAACCACTTTCTGATTATGAGGCACGCCGTAGTGGGGGACTCCGGAAATTTTGACCACCTGGGGTTCTTTAACGTGCAAATAAATCTAAGTACACGGGTGTTTTCGCATTTCGCCCCCATCTAAATGCGGCCGCCGTGGCCGGGATTCGATCCCGCGACCTCGTGCTCAGCAGCCCAACACCATAGCCACTGAGCAACCACGGCGGGTGTTGATCAGCCATGAATCGGGTGGTTAATGTTGGGCTGAAGTGAGGGAATGAACAATTATGACGTTGGACTTCTTGGAATTTGGATGTTGGAAATTTTTGTGAGAAGTAAAAAAGGTAAAGTATATAAAAACATAGTCAGAACACCACCTTGATTTAAAAAGAAGACGCAAATAAATAACAAAAGAACAACTATGGCGGAGAGGTGATACGCGTACACCAGACGAGGCACTTTTGATTATCGTCTGCTACAAGTTCACCACGCGTTCCCTATCGGTTAGTTACAGTGCAGCATGCCGGGGCATACATAGAAGCGGCTTCCTTGTCAGCGTGCAATACGACAGTCTTTGAGCAAAAAGACAACATGGAGTCATCTAAAGGGAAAACAAGAGAAGCAGAGACACATATTTACAATGACCGCAATACACAAATCAGCAGATAATATTTGTGAGATAAAACAAAAAGACAGTGCCTCAATATATGAGGCCGTAAGAGCTCCCTCATGAAAAGAGATACCGCAGCAAAATTGACTACACGACAAGGAGTGCTTCTTTTGCGGCAAACGTCGGGAGACGACTTACCACATCGTATACTGCCCATATATTCACATGGAAGCAAGGTTATAGAGAAACAACTAAAATTTGGGTGAGCTGATAACAGTGACTCTGTTACTGTGATAGCAATTATATGGACACTGCAGGCGCATTTCTGCCATCACCGTCGCCGTGACGTTCCGTATAAAGTCCAAGGGCGATAATATCGTCCCCGCGAGCCGTTTGATATATGTGCGAGTGAAAGCGTGCGAGGATGAGTAGACGATTTGGACAGGCAGCGCGGAGGTTCCTGTCCTCGTCCATTCGCGCTACTTCACGTTATATTACAGATAACGTGCGCCTGCGAGAAGCGCTAGGGTTCAGATATAAACGCGAGACAAGCTAGAGGTAGCCTTTACAGCATCGGTGGAAGAAAAGCAGGTACAGGAGGTCGATCGAGCCGGGGTTACAGGCAGATGTATAACTGTATACCATATAGAGATAGGTGTATTAACATGAAGAAACACAAGATGGAGGTGAGGTAAGCAGAACCATATATTGCGATAGATGTAGTAAGACTTAATTTCGATGAAGCAGGCTAGGTGACCATTTGTCACCGTCCTGTTCCAAAAGGGATGGCGATAGGGATGTGCACCAGGAGGAGCACAGCAAGAGGAGGAGGTTTACGAGTGTATGTATGATAAGTGAGCTTTTGCAGGAAACTGTGGTATAGCAAGACCCGAGAACAGGCTTGTTGGTATCCCACGACTAGTACACTTGAAACCAGAGGGCAAAAAAGCAGGAGCGAATGAACCAAACACGCCCTTCGTGTCTGTGCATTCGTCCTTGTTATGTGCCCTCGAGTTTCAAGCAAGGCGCGTAGTATCTGCCCCTCGATGGTGCAGCCTCGTCAACGTGCCTTGTTCAAGCAGCGATTGATAAGCAAGAAGACGTAAAAAAAGTCGCAGTTACATCCGACAGCCAAAGCATCAATTGCGATAGCAAAGTTGTAGACAGCTATAAGAATAACTAAGGGTATTAGTTTTACCGGCAGTGTAAACTTGTAAGCATTCACTTACACACTAAATTAAGAAGCGTGGTGTCGCACCCAAGTAATCATGAGCCCATCTCACTCGATGATTGCGGCAAATCGCTGTAAAAGAACGCTCGAGAGAGGCAGTACGGCTGCAGGAGCGAGCGAATTGACCTTGGTGCTGCCTTTCACTTCAACGCTAACTAAGAGGCGAGAACATAGCGCACACGAAGCTATCGGCCCCCGGTTCGCCTAGACACTTGGCTCAATGACAGATCGTTTTCAAGCCATGACCAGCGCGGCCACGCGCAGCCCTAGAACGCCCCCTCCTCCGCCACACCCCTCCCCCTGGTGCCTTGCGGACGACGGAACACGGCGCGCTTCTTCCCCACTTTCCTCCCTTGTGCGCGCTAGACGGAGCCGCCATCGTCTACTCACCCTCGCACGCTTTCAGTCGCACATACATCATCATAAATCGCTGTAAAAACGCTTGAGTGAGGAAGCACGGCTGCAGGAGCGAGCGAATCGACCTTCGTGCAGCCCTTCGCTCCAACGCGAACTAAGAGGCGAGAACATAGCGCACACGAAGCTATCGGCCCCCGATTCGTCTAGACCCTTGTCTCAATCACAGATCGTTTTCAATATATGACCCGCGTGGCCACGCGCAGCCCTAGAACGCCCCGTTCTCCGCCACACCCCTCCCCCCGGTGCCTTGCGGGCGACGGAAGACGGCGCGCTTCTTCCCAACTTTGCTCCCTTGTGCGCGCTAAGCGGAGCCGCCGTCGTCTACTCACCCTCGCACGCTTTCACTCGCACATATATCAAACGGCGCGTGGGGACGATATTATCGCCCTTGGACTTTATACCGAACATCACGGCGACGACGACGACCATGGCAGAAAAGCGCCTGCAGTGTCCGTGCAATTGCTATGGCAATAACCGAGCCACTGTGTGCGCCATACATGTGAAGTTGGGATCGCAAGCGTTTTTGTGTGCGTGCGCTTGCGTGCGCAAGAGTTCCGTTTATTGTGGCAACTGACGTGACAAAGAGACAAAATGAAGAAAAAAAAAGAAAGTTTATTTGTGGCAGATGATTTTTGTCCGACGCGTGCACGGTCGCCTCTTTCTTCTCGTTTCAAATTTGCTCTGAGCCTCATCCACTACCAGTTAACTTTGGTACCTTCTGATGATACGATTCCGGAAAGGCGGTTCCGCCGTATCTCTTGATCATGGCCCCGGAAACGACGTTGAACATCCCGAATTTTTCGAACTTTACCGTCTGGTTATCGAACGTGAATCCGCTTTCCATGCTGTCCTCGCCTAGGTCGTCGAAAACGACGCACTTGTCGTCTGGCCAAGCGTCCAGTAGCCTTTCGATCTGCAAACGGTGCCATTTGGTGGCCACGAGTCGGTCAGAATGCTTGTGCCAACTGCGACGAAGTGATATCTCATCTGACGCAACCTCACCACGACGGTCTAAACTAGAACGTCGCTATATATTAAAATCGTCGTCAGTGGACATACGTACAGATATAGTGCAGCATACAAATTGAGCGCTAGAGTTGTGTATAACATGCAGCACCGGTAAGTTCTTTAGCGGGAGTAAGTGCTTAATCCCGTATTTACCTTTATTTGCGAGAGTAATCTTACTATTCGTACGAATGCGCTTGACTCGTACTTCATTGTATGGGAGCAATTCATCGAGTATGTAGCTCTTGAAAGTGGAATAGTATTCATTCCCGCAAGAGAGTTGCCAGCACTCTCGTCTAAAAGTGCGGGACCGTGTTGGACAGTGCGCTGGACCAAGTGCAATCAGAGAGCAAGAGCGAACAAAGTCTTTATGAGCGGGAGCAGCCGCTCAACCATAATCGATGTCCTGTGCGAGAGCTTTCGTGCTCTATGGTGGAGCAGTCCTGTCTCGTTTTCCATTAGACCAAACGCACTATCTCGCGCGAGAGTAACACAAAGCTACAGTTAAATGCTGGAGAAGCAGTTTCTCCAACAAAAGGTGCCGCCTCCACACTACCATCTAGGGAACGTAAATGTGTGGGACAACTTTTAGGATCGGTTGCGATGCACTCAAGGAACAAGGGGAGTTCGTGAAACTCCCTATCGCGAGTAACTGTTCGCCCCGTATTTGACTGCTTGTGTGAACAATTCTCGTGTTCGCAGGTGGAGCCGCATTGCATCGTGTTTCACCGGAGCGAGCACTCTCCACTGGAGGAAGTAACTCATCAAACTGGTGTTAAATGTCCTGGAGAGAAATGTCCTCGAGTTGTACGTCCTGGTGTTGAATGTCCTGGTGTTGAATGTCCTGGAGTTAAATGTCCTGGAGTTAAATGTTCTAGAGTTAAATGTCCTGGAGTTAAATGTCCAGGAGTTAAATGTCCAGGAGTTAAATGTCCAGGAGGTAAATGACCTGGTGTTAAATGGAGAGAAATGTCCTTGAGTTGAATGTCCTGGTGTTGAATGTCCTGGTGTTGAATGTCCTGGAGTTAAATGTCCTGGAGTTAAATGTCCTGGAGTTAAATGTCCTGGAGTTAAATGTCCTGGAGTTAAATGTCCTGGAGTTAAATGTCCTCGAGTTGTACGTCCTGGTGTTGAATGTCCTGGTGTTGAATGTCCTGGAGTTAAATGCCTCCACACTACCATCTAGGGAACGTAAATGTGTGGGACAACTTTTAGGATCGGTTGCGATGCACTCAAGGAACAAGGGGAGTTCGTGAAACTCCCTATCGCGAGTAACTGTTCGCCCCGTATTTGACTGCTTGTGTGAACAATTCTCGTGTTCGCAGGTGGAGCCGCATTGCATCGTGTTTCACCGGAGCGAGCACTCTCCACTGGAGGAAGTAACTCATCAAACTGGTGTTAAATGTCCTGGAGAGAAATGTCCTCGAGTTGTACGTCCTGGTGTTGAATGTCCTGGTGTTGAATGTCCTGGAGTTAAATGTCCTGGAGTTAAATGTTCTAGAGTTAAATGTCCTGGAGTTAAATGTCCAGGAGTTAAATGTCCAGGAGTTAAATGTCCAGGAGGTAAATGACCTGGTGTTAAATGGAGAGAAATGTCCTTGAGTTGAATGTCCTGGTGTTGAATGTCCTGGTGTTGAATGTCCTGGAGTTAAATGTCCTGGAGTTAAATGTCCTGGAGTTAAATGTCCTGGAGTTAAATGTCCTGGAGTTAAATGTCCTGGAGTTAAATGTCCTGGAGTTAAATGTTCTAGAGTTAAATGTCCTGGAGTTAAATATCCTGGAGTTAAATATCCTGGAGTTAAATATCCTGGAGTTAAATATCCTGGAGTTAAATATCCTGGAGTCAAATGTCCTGCGCATCCGGGAAATAGGAAAACAAGCGCGCTCGCAACCATGTGCTCAGCAACTACGGGAGTTCCAGACACTCCGAAAGACACCCACGTATTAGCAAGTTGGCGGCATGGGAGCGTCGAACTTCTTTTTTGAAAAGGTTTAGCGCTTTTTCCTGTATTCTTGCAAAGCAGGCGTAGTGACCTAAACGAACCTCTCCGAACGACACACCCCTGGAAAGCCGGGTGCCTTGTCTGCACGCTGCTTGTACCCGTCTTATAAGCCGGTGGGCGTGCGGCGTTAGGGTTCGAACCACGCACCTCCCGCAGTCAGCCCTGGCGTCTACTTTGCTTTATCTCCATTCTAATCTCTCTTCGGATGTACACATACCCACCAAAAAAGACAATCCCATGAATTAGCACGTCTGTAAGGTCGAACCTGCATTTTCACGAACTAAGCTATTGCAGTTTTCATTCCTTCACTACTTAGCCATTTCGAAATGAAATCATATTCCTAGAAATATAGTCAAAACAACTGACGTTCAAGAAAATGGGCTTCGTGTAACGTTCAGAAATTAAGGAATCGAATACATTCGTATTACTAGGGTACTTTCATTTTCACTAAACTACCGCAAAATCATTACAATCTTGCTGTAATATTTTGTTGTAATCTTGTTTTAAATTTTGTTAGCATTGTTGCTACCTGCAGTGATCTTTTTCAAAGTTTTCTCTCGTAAATGAGCGCGACAAATTAAGCTCACTGTTCACCCTTACTTCGTTCATTTTTATAATAGAAATTGTAAATGGGAGGCTTTTTAATTGTTTAGCTTACACATACATGTTTGTTCGCACATCTCTGCTTGAATTATTGTTTGTACACGCGCACACACACACACACACACACACACAGAGAGAGAGAGAGAGAGAGGAGTAACTGCTCATGAGATACGTGAGATTGTGTGTGCGAGTTCTCGCGTTCTTTGAAGGGGTAGTCTTTCGTTGTTTTCCGCAGGAATAACCACCGCACTGTGAAGGGAGAAGGAGAGTGTTGAAGACGGAGTCAAACATTTAAGACCGAAAGTAATAGTCCAGCAAAAGGTACTCCATCCCTTATGCAGCACATACAAAAACAAGCCACGAGAATACTGACGTTTAGTTCATATTGCAGCAGTGCCCTTTCGCGGCTTCATATATAGTTTTGATAAAATCTCAGTTTCTAGTTTAATTAAATATCATTTCGACAATATCCTATTCAAGTCAATGAATGATCTCGTACCGTCAAGTGTATTTTGTACTGTTGGTCTTCTCAACACTTAATCCTGCTAGATTTGCGTCAGACTGAAATTTTTCGCTAGCTGTAACGCGGACTTATTATGGTCTGTCAACGCACCGCACATTTTTCTGCTTTAGCTATTTGTAACACTCTAACGACCTATCTCAAACATTGTTCATCACATGGCACTTTAAAAGAAAAGGGATTGTTTTCTTACTTACTGAATTATTATAGTTTATATTCATCTCTTTAGAATAATGTTCTATGTTTGGAGTTTTGGCTTCTGCGTGAATTTCCTTGGTCTATACAACAACGTTTACTGCTGTTATAATGCTGTCAGTTTAGCCACTACGTTTGTTTATAATCTTGCACAGGAGGTCCCCCTTCATCCTAGTGCTCTCGGACCTCCTCCCTCGGACCTCCTCCACGTTGTTTATTATTTCTTTTTTTGCTATGAACTTAATAAACTTGATTCTGATTTGCTCATGGAGTGCACAGCCTCCCGCACATCTGCTGTCCCACACGTTTTTTTTTTTTTTTTACAGTATTGAAATGTAGACTGAGAGGCACAGGTCTAGAAGAATAAGGGGAATCGAGAGGCTCGAGTTTTCTAGCAAACACCACATGAACCCAATAGACAACAGTGCCAAGTAAAGCACCGAGAAAACTAACTTTCTTTGCCTTCTTCACAAATGTAGAAACAATAACGAATACGCGTTCCTTAAGCGTTAGTAAGTCTTGTATTCTTAGTTAAGGAATAAAAAAGGAAACAACACCAGAAAGAAATGACAACTCGCCACTAATGGGAAATTGAGCCCGGAACCTTCGCACTGTGCACGTGATGCTCTGCCAATCGAGGGTGGTGGGGTGGGGGGGGGGATGCGACTTTCGGACAACAACAACAACAACAACGACAACGACGACGACGACAACGACAACAACGACTTTCGCTCCGCTCACTTTGTTCGGCACTGGCGCTTTTACCAAACACAGCCCTGAGAGTTTCAGCCAGTGCCCCTCAGTGCCATAACGACGACTGTGAAATGTCGTTAATAAGAGTAATTAAAATAGCTAATTGCGCTAGTTGGAATCGGTTGGCGCCGGACAGGGGTAATAGGAGATCGCAGGGAAGAGGCCTTCGTCCTCATCATCAGCCCATCTTCGACACAAGATGGGCTGATGATGGTGATGATGGTTGCCCATAAGTTTTCCTTGACGTCACTTTGAAGAAAGGGTGTTCCGTGGCCACATCGTACGGGTGTGACGCGTCGGATCTGGGTGTCTATGTGGCCTCTTACTAAAGAAAAAAAAAGCACGGTCCTTTGACGCCTCCAGCGCGTTTTAGCGAGTCGAAAAAAAAATATAGGTCTCGAACGTAGGTCTGAACGAGGCAAGAGACTTAGTCGCACGGTAGGTAAAATCAAAGGTACGGACGTAACTGGCACCAGTAGAGTAAAAAATTGGTCACGTTGCACTAGGCATTTCACCTTCTGGGTAGTAGGACCGTCTGGGCTCGCGGCAAAAACAGAAATCAAAAGAAAAGAAGGAAGAAATGTGTGTCAACCAAAGTCGACGCTAAAGAAGACAACGCCAACGCAGAAGTGCTTCAGCGAATGAAAGGCGATGCACTTACCGCTAGGCAGCGGACGCTTTTTTGCGCCTCCGGTCAGCGCTGGCTGAGCATTGAAAGCCCCTAAATACAGCCACTATGCATAAAAGGTTTTGTCGCTTTCACGTGATCCAAAAAAATAAAAATAAAACTGCGATAGCTCGCGGTGTCTTCAGTGCTCACCAGTGGCTCAAAAAAAAAAACGGCCGTGGCTTAGCTTGGTTAAGCCTGGAGATTGCGAAGCAATAGTGTGTTATTCTCGGATCAGCTGGTAGTATGGCTGGTGGTAGTCTTGGGTTATGCTAGTGTTACGGCTTACAGTGAATCATCTAAGCACCAGCACGTCCAGGTGCATCTCGGACTTGAGCACGCCGTTGGCGAACGCCCGTATCGAGCTGAAGGACGAGAGGTCCAAGTAGCGCATGACGACGTTCTCGATGCTCGACACCCGCCGAACGTCGGCGGCTGCGAGGAGGCCGCTGCTGATGTCGCGACACGCGAGGATGACTCGGGCGCCGCGCCCCTGGTGATAGGAGCGGGAGTTAGGCCGCCAATGGTGGCTACCGCCTCTCCTCGCAACGGCGTGAGATGGGGCCCCGTTTTTACACAGCTGGTGTGACGTCACTCTAGGTCACGTGGTGTGACGTCACGCAGCGAGGTCACGCTAAAGGTCAATGGTGCCTACCACCGCCTCGCCACGGAACGGGCTGAAGTGCGACCTAAAGTAGTATTGCTTCGGAATAAAAAAGAAAGAAAGAAAGGTGCCAGCTGCCACGTGTTCGAAGTTTCACGTTTCAATTGCTTCACTGAAGGTGCACTTGAAAGAAGAAGCGTCTGAATAGGCTCCACATGAAAGCAGTAAATGGAGGGTCCGAAGTAGAATCGAAGAACTGACAATGAAACCAAGGAAATGATACAAAATCATCGCGCGATTATGACATCGCCTCGCATTTACTGTCACAATCTTCGTGCATGTACTACGTGCCTAACGTCCTCTTTCATGTCGACGGTTTTGACACGCTTTTTTTCATCACAACAATAGCTCTTAATTTCAGTTCTGTTCTATTTTATATTGGATCCACATGTTTAGATAGCTAGACAGATGATATCATAAGAAGCCAACAAGGACTGACACCAAGGACAACACTGGGGAAATTACTTATGCCTAATAAATGAAAAAAAGAAACGATAAATTAATGGAAATGAAAGTGGATGAAAAAACAACTTACCACAGGTGGGGACCGAACCCACAACCTTTGGATTTCGCGGTCCCCACCTGCGGCAAGTTGTTTTTTCCTCCACTTTCATTTCCATTAATTTATCGTTTCTTTATTTCATTTATTAGGCACAAGTAATTTCCCTTATGTTGTCCTTGGTGCCAGTGTTTGTTGGCTTCTTATGATATGACTAACAAAAAATCGGGCCCCTCGGTTAATACCCTTGCTTCTTGTTTATTACATAACGATGGTCTCGAATCCATAACATTGATGCCTTCAGGTAGCATGTGTGGGTTGATTGACCAGTCGCCTTCACCCAAAAAGATCACGTTCTCGTGACGCCTGCGGCAGAAAGGACGTTCCACGTCCGCCGCCAAGGTCTGCGAGTGGTGGCGCTGGCTAACACTCCCAGGGTTCTACTAGGAAACATAAATACCCCAAGAAAGTAAACGGGGAAACGGCGCCGCAATAGCTCATTTGTTAGAGCATCGCGCGCGAAATGCGGAGGTTGTGGGTTCGGTCCCCACCTGCGGCAAGGTGTTTTTTTCATCCGCTTTCATTTCCATTAATTTATCGTTTGTTTATTTCATTTATTAAGCACAAGTAATGTCCCCTATGTTCTCCTTGGTGTCAGTGTTTGTTGGCTGCTTATGATATGACTAATAAAAAAATCGGGCCCCTCGGTGAATCCCCTTCCTTCTCGTTTAGATAGATGGAGAGATAGACGGTAGACAGATAAAAATACAGATATCTAGATAAATAGACGATAGATAAATAGATAGATAGACAGATAAAAATACACATATCTAGATAAATAGACGATAGATAAATACCTTCCCTTGAGGTAGCGCAATGTCAACACCATGCAGCGGAGGTCACGTGCACGTACCTTGGGGGCCAGAGTGTCAGCATTGTCGTAGAGGAAGACCTCAAATCTGCCTGCACTGTTAGTGTGCTCCCACATGTGGGTCTGGGTCCTGGTCTCAAACCGGTAGTGCATCTCCATGTCGTCCACGTTTAGCTTTTTGTTCCCGTCGTTTTTGCCTGTGAACTGAGGGCCACACACACAAAAGCAATGCGTTCATGACGCAATAGACACTTTGCCTCAAGAAAGAGCCACGGATCCGTGAAAAGTTGTTTTCGTGTACGTTAGGGAATCTCCCGAAGGCGTGCTCATAGGCAGAACATTGGTTGGCATTCGCACGTTTGCAGACCGTAATTATATTGTTGCGCGAACAAAGGATTAAGACTGGAGACTGTTTACAAAAGTATGTTTACAAAAGGTAACTGCAGCGCTGGCCAGTTGAGCCGACAGCTCGAGAGCCAGAGAGCGTTCGTCGTCTTCGTCGGGGCGCCCTCGGGCATCGGTCACAAGAAACACGCAATATGCATGTATCAATATTTTCGTTCGTTTTAAAGGGACACTAAAGAGAAAAATGACTTCTGCATCAGTAAATTACCTTTCTATGAAACCGAAAACGCCCCCTCTTTCCACGATAAGACGACTGGTTAACCAGAAAAAGCGCAAGAACGAAAGACTGGTGGCGACGCCTCCTCGAAGTTCCCGCACCTGGCCGCTGTGACGTCATGAATTTTGATGGCATATTCTAGGGCTTGCCTAATTATACAGCGGTACAGATTGACCACATTGCGTTCTAAATGAACCAAAGATTAAACATGGCAAGTTTCGGGAACCTTTACTCAGCCAACGCGGCCCTAATGCGAAAACATGGTTTGGAATCCCTGACGTCACACTGACGTATTGGCGTCGGGGTTTCGAAATTCGAATACTGATACTTCGACCTCCATTTTCTCATCTAATAATCAAACTATTATTTTGAAATGACTGCCTGCAGCGTTCTCAAACAATGCTTTATTAGTCTCGACTGATTTATTGCGTCGCTTTATAGCAAAGCTTTTTTTGATGAGCTATTTCAGGTGAGTCTTAGTCTTTATTCCAGACATGAATGCATAGGTACACGGCTGCGTTGAAGGGACAGAAAAGCCGCTAAGTCGCAGCTTGACGGTGCTCCCTTCCCCCGTGTATACACCCGTACAGCGGTACGCACAAGAAGAGACAGCACAGGGCAAAGCTATTTACAAGGAAGACTCGAAAAAACAAAGAACACGCGCTGCAGCAAAGAGCGAACCACACAACAAACACAATAACTTCTCATTGTAAACGTGTAATACAAATATAAAAGAAATAGTGGCAGGGCAATGCACGCACTTACACACACAAAGAAAAATTTACAAAATGTGTTTTGAAGGCAATTATGAGAAATTTCATGGATCAAGTTGCAAGATAAGGAGGAAGAGGAATGTACTTTATTGTAGTACAACAGATTTGCGAGACCTAGGCCTCCCTACCTAGATGACGGCCTCGAGCCCTTGGCGGCATCTTCGGCCTGCTTGATGGCCTTCAGGTGAGAAACGCGGTCGTCAGGATAGTAGTTTTATCGGCCGTATAAACTTGTAAACATTCGCTTACTAACTAAATTAACAATCATAGAATATGCAAGGCTGACTCAACGAGGACGCAGAAACAAAGAGGCACACAGAGACAGCGCTGTCTTTGTGTGTCTGCTTCTTTCTACGACTTTGTTCAGTCGCGCTTACACATTCTACCATGGATTCAAACCAACTAGCCTGCCAACGTGTTTCAACTAAATTAACAGGAACGGTGTCACGTGGTCACATGTAAGCATGAACACATCTCGCTCCATGAGAGCGGAAACTGTCTGTGAAAACGCTGGAGTTAGGAATCACGGCAGCAGCAAGACAATTCACCTTCGTGCATATCTCGCTTCAACGCGAACGGAACGTCGAAAGAACAGCGCAGACGAAGCTACCGGCACTACACGCACTCCTCAGACATCGCAGATCGCTTTGAAGACGAGGCCCGCGTAGTAGCGCACTACGGCCACGTCGCGGATCGCTCTCAAGACACACAAGCGAAGGCAACGCGTCCCTATACGGCGTCCCTCAAAGGCGTCTGCTACGGTGTCGGCGACTCGCGGGGCCAACGCCGTAGTAGACGCCGCGGTTGTCTCCACTCTGTACGGAGCGGCGGGCGAGGAGGACATCGAGGCACCGTAGCAGCCGCCGGAGAAGAACGCCCCTCCTCCCTCGCCTCAGCCTCCTCGCTCGCGCGCCACGGGAGAGGGCTGGCATCCGGGCTGCGTTGCTCGCCCGCGCACGCGAGATTGAACCTCGTTCGCCGGCTCACCCTCGCAAGCTTTCACTCATGTGGAACCTCACGGCGACGCCGACGGCGGAAATGCGCCTCGAGTGTCCATGTAATTGCTCTCGCAATAAAACAGCCAATAATTCCCCTAACGCATTTCTTGGCTACTAACTACATGCGAGTACATGCGTGTGTAAGTTGCGTGTAATGCCAAGAAGGCCGCCGTTCAAGATTTGAGGAATGTCTGCTGAAAACGCCCCTCCTCTTTTCTCCTGCTCCTTTTTTTTCAAAAGAAATCTAGTGTATAAGTGTCGACTCACGTTATAGCGACGGAACCGAACCACATTGAAAGGCCACGTGTTAACTTCAGTGTGGAAGTCGATGGAGATAGACGTGGCGTGCGCGTAGTTGATGGACGTGGTGACCGAGAAACAGACCTTGCTTTGGTTCACCGTTTTCTTCCACATTGGGAAATCGGCAATGATGTCGAGCTGCAAACAGAACAGAAAAATAAGAGAGAAACAAGCGTGGCGTATACATATACATGATCTTGTCTGGGATGTGTATCGAAGACTAAAGGAAAATATATAGAGAGCTTGGGTTTATCCGCAACCTTCTGACGTTTGCAAATGACTGAATTACGGGAGTCGGGGATGGCAGCAGCGAAGCTGAAGCAGTGGCGACACTTTGCGGCATTTTGTCCAACTACAATCTCTTCGGAAATTTTTTTTTTTTGCGTCGCGTCAGTGCTATCGCGGAAAAAAAATTATTAGAGGAGTACTGCATGTTAACAATTGCATTTCTACCAACGCTTTACACCAGCAGTTCTGCATAACGTTTGACCTACTGCAGTATTAGTTTCGCCGACGTACGCTCATCTTCGAGAGTTGCTAAACATCCCGGAACCGAATCAAACTAGATTGGAAACTACTTAATAGCAGACTGAAAGCAAAAAAAAAAAAAATTCACTATACTGTCTTCAGGTATCCAAGCTATCCTTCGGCTAGCAACAAGGGCAATCAATGAGACGAGTTTCGGTACAGCCGGGTACATTCTTCAAAAGCGGAAGACGTGCCTAGAGACAGAGTCGCCTGCAATATCTTGTTGCGCCACAAGAATTTGTAGATTTTTGAGAGCAGTCACTGATGCGCCGCTATGGATTGCTTGTGCGTGATCATTTTAAGGGAATAACAAAAATTAAATAAATTTTCGACACGTTCTTAGAGTACTTAAATGAAGTTGTATTACACAAATTCTGAAAAGCTAATTTATAACTTTTTTTGCGTGTTAGAGCATAGGGCGACTCACTACTGGTTTCCATTACTTCATTATTTTCTCAAGCGAGTTCAATATTCTGCGATAGTTTATTGCATAGTTAGTCCATCTAATTTAGTAACTTTAGATTTTCAGGTTTCAATTGTTTTTAGATAAATACTTTAAGCCTACTCGGATGCTGCAAAACTTCTCCACATTGGAGAGATGAATGTTCAAAGAAAAACAGAACACAGAAACTCTTATTGTCTCAGGGATTTTTCCTCTTGAATCCTATTTCCGCGCGTTAGGTGGCTGAACCTTCGTGTTACGAGCTTCGTATATGTTTTTATAGCACTAGGTTGGTTCCCTGCGAAACGCTTACACGTACTTAAGCTTCATATACTTACACTGCACTTCTGCGAAAATAAACAGCATTGTCATTGTCATTGTCAAACAAACAGATCATATTCCGATCTGACGGGATAACAAGAACCATATTGCCTGCGTCACACGCGCACTGTATTGGAGCAAAGGTAGACAGAGTCCAAATTTCCATATTTAACGAAACAAGGATGCCTATGTTGTCGACTGAAAAAACTGACATTTTAATGAAGCCGAGTGACGCAATAAAAATGGCGTGCACCGTGTGAAAATGCGATTGCACAGGAGCGTTTGCCTTGCGGAACACGAATTGCCATTTAATGAGAAAAAAAAAAAAAGCTTCCAGTGGCCGTGTATTATGGCATTCCTGAGAGTCAGTAGAATATCGTACTTAAATATGCATTCGCGCTAAATTCACTGGTTCGAGTCACACGACTGCAAATCGGAATGAAAGATACGAGATTCAACAGTGAGATTAAATGTCTGGCGCCGTGTACGGGAGTGTTCACCAATGCCTTCGCTACATTATATTGCCGCACAACCATTTCGGAAATGTAGCACGGGCGCTCATGTCATACTTTAAAAGTCCGAGTGTTGTGATCAACGGATGTACGTTTCTACATCTTGCTCCTAAAATCGAAGCAGGCGTTGTGCCACTCCCGGTGGCTTGTTGCCAGCTTGATCCGTCCCTATTTTGCTGTCTATTGTATAATGTGCGTGTGTTTCATACCAAATATTCACATAATAATTTGTGCGTGTTCGGCTAGTAATGAAATGAAATGTTTATCTCTCTCACAGTTAAAATAGCCAGCAAGGGCAAAAAGCTGCTCTGATGCAGCTTGAAGCGACCGTTGATCACTCGAGAGTATCATCACAATAACAGAGAACTTTACCCAGCTTCGCACAGGCTCAAGGGCTAATGGGTCCAACAGAACCGGGCCTGGCCGGGTATGGGCCAGGTTCAAAAACACCGGGCCAGGTTTAAAAGCACTGGGCCAGGTTTAAAAAGCACGGGGCCAGGCTCGCGGAGCCAACGCGTGGTACTTTCGGGCTCTGGCTGGGCCCGTGCCTGAAGAACCGGCCCGTGCAGTGTTCTACTTCGGATAGTCTGATGAGCAGATTCTCATATGATCATGGAAGATTGAACAAAACAGCTTAAGGTGTGACCTACTTCGTTGTTCAAAGCAAAAAAGATCCAGTCAAGTTCTCCTTTTCCTAGCTCTTACAGTTTTCGAAGTGTAAGCGGTTGTATCTGCCCATGACCAACCTTGCCGTAACGAATTAGTTTTTTTTTTTCTAGGGCATTAATATGCACATCATAAAACGAATACCACACGGGATAAGCATACTACAAAATTGGTAGGACGTATTTTATATGCTGTTTTTTTTTTTACTTTAACGCTTACGTGTTTTAAACTATGTTGCGAGAAGCCAAGGCCATTCCCTGCACTTCTAACTACGGTATTAACATGTTATGACCAAAAGCCATCCTCTGACGGCATAACATCTAAATATTTGAGTCATATTTTTTTTTTATTTATTGGCCCACTTAACGAATACTTATACCTAATTTTGTACTGTAGCTGATTTTTTCTAGAGAAGCTAACGTGCACTTATTGCTTTATGTTCGAGGACGTGTTATTAGTGACACACCAATTTCCTACGCGCTTCAGGTTACCTGCCGCAGTGGCTTAGCGGCTGCACTATTGCGCTGGTTTTGCATACTTGACGAAAAGAGCGCTACGAAGACGAGGACTAAAAGAACAACATGTACGACGGACAAGGCGCCTATTGTGCTGGTGTGCGCGAAGTCAGGGGATCAAATCCCGGTCACGGCGGCCGCGTTTCGATGCGACCGAAATACAAGAACGCCCGTGTCTCGTGCATGGGGGCCACGCTACAGATCCTCTGGTTGTCGAAACTATCCCGTACTGTCCTCCACCATGGCGTGCCTCATAATGAAATCCTGGTTTTGTCACCCAAAACGCCAGAATTCAATTCAACTTATTTCGCTCCGGGTTGGCCGGCAATAGAAAACAATAACGCCCCACATGTCCTTGCACGCAGTACACAATCATCCGCAAGAACTGTATCTCGGTTTCGATAACAGCACAAATAATAATAAATTAATGGAGCGGATTCATTTCTCAACGCGTCTTGCGTTTAATTTATGAAATTCATGTTGCACAGAGGATAGTTTCAATGGAGGCTTGTAAAGATCACTCGCAGATATATTTATTTTGCTAAGTAAAAAAAAAAAAAAATTGACTCGTCATCCCGGCAATGCGAAAGTGGTTGGCCAGCGAAGCTTTTGAAAACCACCACTACGACTTCTAAGGGGAGTATGCAATGCTTTATTTTAACGACAGTAATGGTAATTTTGAAAGCACGCAACTTCTGAGGGGAGTACGAAACAAATTATTGCTTTAGAGTAATGCTAGCAATGGTAATTTAGGGTAATGGTGTTAGTGGGAGTAATAGTAATATTGAAAGCACGCAACTGCTGAGGGGGTATGCAATGAATTATTGCTTTAGAGTAATGCTAGTAATGGTAATTTCGATTAATGGTGTTAGTGGGAGTAATGGTAATTTTGACAGCCCGCCACCCATGGTCGTAATGTATTTTCTTTTTCCCTTTGCCGCTCCTCGTATTCACGCAGCTCCTCGGGAATCCTAACTATGCGTTCACTACTCGTAGCGGTGCTGCAGCAACAATGAAATCAGTTTCTAGGCTGGTTCTCTTATATACGAAAGGCTAGTGACGTCATCCCCTACGTCGCAAGCTGCCTTTGCTGCTGCGGCTTGCGCAACACTAATCTTTACCGCGAAACGTATGCGGGCAGCGCTACTTGCTTCGCGTTGTCTACAGGAGGGCCTTATCCTCGGTAATGAGGTTCGATTGTTTGTTTTGTGCTCTTTCTTTATTGAAACGAATGCTGTTTTGTGCGTTGTATGCGTGATTCCAAAGAATGTATCCACTTTTCACTTCCCTTCGCTCAGTGCTTGAAGCCTGCTTCAGCTCTGCCGGGGGTCCGCCTGGTATTGCGCTACCTCCGAGATTGGCCCACATTTCTGCCCACGGACATCGACACGCAAAGTTCTGACAAACTAGAGGCTAACAGCTTCACTCTAAAGAAGAAAGAGGCAAAAGGAAATAAAAAATATGCAGATCCCCCGCACTGTGGGAATCGGCGTAAGCGAAGCTTTGTCTGCTGTTTGCGTTTGTGGACGTTATTTGGCGATGATATATCGACGGCATACGACAGTCGTGACGTGATGTGAAATGTTATCTTGCCTGCTCCGATTGTGGTTGTTCTTGCGCCGCTCGACGCTTTATGCAAGCCTTCGTCTCCTCGGCACTAAGTGCTGTTACGTTTCGCCTACAACGCGCGGTAATGCCGGCGCGGATGCAACGGACGCCGGGGCTTCGTTCAAAGCGGCGGACATTTTGGGCCGTTCGACGCCGCCGCAACGCCTCCCCGCCAAGCGTGTCCAGGCGTGTTTCAGTGCCACGTGTCTTCGTGCGTGCGTGTGTGTGTGTGTGCCCACGCTTGTCAAAGCGCGGCAGCCGGGGAGCGGAGCTCCCCAAGTGAGGTGCCAGGAGGTCTGTCCGTCGGCGGGTTGGCGATGCGTCACTACACTCGGTTCAGCATGTCTCTCGGCTCGACCGTGCGCGCCGTCGTGGGCTCATGCTCCGCCGTCGCGTGGGCTCATCCCGTGACCTTCCTTCTGGCCCGCGACGCCGAGAGTATAAGAGCAGCTGCCCCCGGACGCCAGGAGGGAGGCTCCGATTTGTACTGTTGAGTTACGTGCTCTCCCGTCTCTCCACTTCGGTCGACCTGACCGGCCGCTCTTTTGCTATGTTAGAATAAACAAGTTGTTCTGTTACCAGTCTACTCTTGCTTTGCCGGGACCTTCGGATGTTTCCAGTGCCCCAGGCCGCCAGGCCAACGCTACCCTTGGGGCTTGCGACCCATTGGCAATAACGGGCGTCAGCACCGAGACCCCAACATCTGGTTGCCAGCGGTGGGATCGCGACAACGGAGGCCAGCAGCGAAGAGATGCGGTTGACTGTATGCTGAGCAGCACAACGACCATCCGGGAGCAGTGCAACGAGCCCTGTGTGATGACTGGTTGCCTGCAGCGGAACGACTGCGCTGAAGTCTTGGCTGCGAGGTTTGGTGAGTGCGGGACTTTCTTCTTCTGAGTTTTGCCAGGCTTTTGTTAGTGTCAGAAACAGAGCTGGTAATTGTGGTTGTCGTTGCTGCCGGGTTAGTTTGCGGCAAGACAATAGTAGGCAGTAGAGAAAGCAGCATTCAGAGCAGCCATGGATTTGAAGTCGTTGCGCAAACCGAAATTGCTGGAGCTTGCAAGAGAGTTGGGTCTGGATGTCTCAGACAAACTCAGAAAACCAGAACTGCTAAGGGCTATTCTTGAGTTAGAAGCTGAGGATGACGAGCTGTCGGAATGCCTTGAGACCATTGAGGAGAGGGAGACGGCAAAAAGACAGGAGCGCGAACTTAAAGAACAAAAAGAGAAACAGGAGCGCGAACTAAAAGAACAAAAAGAGAAACATGAGCGTGAACGAAAAGAACAGAAAGAAAAAGAAGAGCGCGAACACGCTTTGGCAATGAAGCGTCTCGAGTTAGAGATGGAACGCGCTCGTAATGGAAGTCAGGCACACGGTGCAGGAGAACGAGTATTGTTCAAAATGACTGACCTGATGCGGCCGTTTAAGCTTGGAGAGGACATTGGTTTGTTCCTGGTTAACTTTGAGCGAACGTGCGAGAAGCAGGGGTTCTCTCGGGAAACGTGGCCACAGCGCTTGCTCACTTTGCTACCCGGCGAGGCGGCCGACGTAGTCGCTCGCTTGGAGAGAGAGGAGGCAGAGGATTTCGACAAAGTGAAATCGAGTCTGCTAAAAAAGTACCGGCTGTCAGCGGAGGCGTTCCGTCGGAAGTTTCGGGAAAATGAGAAAGGCAAAAGTGAGTCATATACAGAGTTTGCGTACAGGCTTATGTCAAACATGCAGGAGTGGCTCAAAGAAGAGAAAGCGTTTGGTGACCACGAGAAAGTTCTGCAGTGTTTCGGGCTAGAACAGTTTTATAGTCGGTTACCTGAGAACGTGCGGTACTGGGTCTTGGATAGGCCAGACGTTAGTACGGTGGCTCGAGCCGCTGAGCTAGCCGAGGAGTTTGTGACGCGTCGGGCTCGTGGAGCTAAGGACGGTCAAAAGGGTGAATTTGGCTCCAAGTTTGAGAGGCCGAAGTTCACGCCCATGAGAAAGCGGTTCGAGACGAGGCGAGCGCGCGTGTGTTATACGTGCCAGAAGCCGGGTCACTTTTCGGCGCAGTGTCCGACCGAACGTGAGGAGACGGCGGCAGCCGAAGCCGAACGCAGAAAGCGGTTCGAGATGAGGCAAGTGCGCGTGTGTTATACGTGTCAGAAGCCGGGTCACTTTTCGGCGCAGTGTCCAGAAACAAAACCAAAAGTCGTGTTTTTGTCATTATGCAGCACTGACGAGAACATCAAGCTTCTCGAGCCTTACATGCGAGACCTCCTCGTGAACGGGAAAGAGTGCCGAGTGCTTCGCGATACCGCAGCTACGATGGATGTAGTTCACCCCTCTTACGTAGAACCCGATATGTTCACGGGCGAGTGCGCATGGATCAAGCAAGCAGTGGAAGCTCATAGCGTGTGTCTGCCGGTCGCAAAAGTGCTTATTGAAGGACCTTTCGGAGCACTTGAGACGGAGGCCGCAGTGTCATCTATGCTGCCCCCCCCAGTACCCGTACCTATTTTCGAACAGGTCCGATCACCTCCTGCGCGAGAAGGGGCTTTTGTTTGGTGAGGCTAGCGTTCAGGCCTTAACCAGATCGAAGGTTCGGGAGCTCGCTGCAAAGGCGGTAGTTGCGGGGCCGACGTTGTTGAACGATGAAAAAGGGTCAGAGGCGCAGCAAGCTGGTATTCAGAGCACGCCCGAACTGAATAAAATTGAGCCTGTAGCGTTAAAGGCACCAGATACTGGAGAGGAAATTCCCGATGCGGGAAAGTTAGAAGAGCTTCCGGTCGAGCTTCCGGGACTAGGCTCAGTGACGAACAGGAAAGACACCGATCAAGTCATTAGTGACTTAATAAGTAAAGCATCGCTGTCGCCTGAGCAGAAAACCGAACTACACCAGCTCTTACAAGAGTTTCAAGGTCTGTTCTCTGAGAGGCCTGGTAGGACTTCTGTCCTTACTCATGACATAGAACTTACCTCCCCAGAGCCAGTACGATCCAAGGCGTACCGGGTGTCACCCCGCCAGAGCGATATTATGGAGGCTGAGGTAAAGAAAATGCTACAGCTCGGTGTTATTGAAGCAGGTGAGAGTGATTATACCTCCCCTTTGATTTTAGTTGAGGTACCGGGCAAGGAACCTCGTCCTTGCGTCGACTACCGCAGGCTTAATTCCATCACTAAGGATCAAATTTATCCGATCCCTAACATCGAGGAGCGCCTTGAGAGAGTGAGTAGCGCTCAGTTTATTTCCACCCTAGATCTTGTCAGGGGTTATTGGCAGGTTCCACTTACAGAAGAGGCTAGTAGGTATGCGGCATTCATTTCACCAATGGGGACATTCCGTCCTAAAGTTTTGAGTTTTGGTTTGAAGAACGCGCCATACTGCTTTTCAAGCCTCATGGATAAAGTGTTGCGGGGACAGCAAGAATTCGCTTTACCGTATCTAGACGACGTAGCGATATTCTCCTCATCCTGGCCTGAGCATATGGCGCACTTGCGGGCAGTGCTAACCCGCCTGCGCGATGCGGGCTTGACAGTCAAGGCTCCCAAGTGCCAGTTAGCACAGGCCGAGGTTGTCTACCTCGGACACGTGATTGGTCGGGGTCGTCGCCGCCCCTCTGAAATAAAGGTGGCCGCTGTGCGAGACTTCCCGCAACCGCGCACGAAGACCGATATTCGGTCGTTCTTAGGTGTCGCCGGCTACTATCAGAGGTACATCCCCAGGTACTCTGATATCGCGGCTTCCCTAACGGATGCTCTAAGAAAGACAGAGCCGCAAACAGTCGTCTGGGATGAGACAAAGGAAAGAGCTTTTAGCGCCCTAAAGAGCGCCCTAACAAGCCAGCCTGTGCTACGATCGCCCGACTACACAAAAGGGTTCGTTGTTCAGTGTGATGCTAGTGAGCGAGGCATGGGCGTTGTACTGTGCCAACGGGAAAATGGAGAAGTAGAACACCCCGTCCTGTATGCTAGTCGTAAGCTGACGAGTCGTGAGCAGGCGTATAGCGCCACCGAGAAAGAGTGTGCGTGTATCGTGTGGGCCGTTCAGAAATTGTCATGTTACCTAGCCGGCTCGAGGTTTATCATTGAAACGGATCACTGCCCTCTCCAATGGCTGCAGACCATCTCTCCCAAAAATGGCCGCCTCCTGCGCTGGAGCCTCGCTTTGCAACAATATTCCTTTGAGGTGCGTTACAAAAAGGGGAGTCTCAACGGTAACGCCGATGGCTTAAGTCGAAGCCCCTAACGTGGGAATCAGCCTCAAAATTGCTTGTTACTGATGTTTTTCTTCCTGAGGCAGGATTTTTTAACTTATTGCTTTCGTGTAGTGTTTCAAAATGATGATGTGCTTTCTAGTGCAAATTTTCCGATTTGTGGACGCGTTCTGAGTGCTGCTAAACTACTGTAAGGAACTAGGCAGCAGTATAAAAGGGGAAAGAGCCTGGTAGGGCTTAGTGAGGGTTGTGCCGTGCTTGCTGACTGAGCGGTTGACTTTCGGCGTAGTTCTAACGCTTGCCGGAAACGAGAACAAAAATGTCAACTCTCCCGAAGTCACTTTGCAGTGTCCTGTGTGCACCTGAACGTGAGAACGAGGCCTTCTCTGTGCGCTGCGCTCAAGAAACGCCAAAGGACGCCCGACTTCGGTTATGAGCATCATCGAGCGACATCCCTCCGGACAGCGGATGCAGTCCCCTGACCATCGGGATCTCCTTCCCCCGGCGGGGCGGTCTGTTACGTTTCGCCTACAACGCGCGGTAATGCCGGCGCGGATGCAACGGACGCCGGGGCTTCGTTCAAAGCGGCGGACATTTTGGGCCGTTCGACGCCGCCGCAACGCCTCCCCGCCAAGCGTGTCCAGGCGTGTTTCAGTGCCACGTGTCTTCGTGCGTGCGTGTGTGTGTGTGTGCCCACGCTTGTCAAAGCGCGGCAGCCGGGGAGCGGAGCTCCCCAAGTGAGGTGCCAGGAGGTCTGTCCGTCGGCGGGTTGGCGATGCGTCACTACACTCGGTTCAGCATGTCTCTCGGCTCGACCGTGCGCGCCGTCGTGGGCTCATGCTCCGCCGTCACGTGGGCTCATCCCGTGACCTTCCTTCTGGCCCGCGACGCCGAGAGTATAAGAGCAGCTGCCCCCGGACGCCAGGAGGGAGGCTCCGATTTGTACTGTTGAGTTACGTGCTCTCCCGTCTCTCCACTTCGGTCGACCTGACCGGCCGCTCTTTTGCTATGCTAGAATAAACAAGTTGTTCTGTTACCAGTCTACTCTTGCTTTGCCGGGACCTTCGGATGTTTCCAGTGCCCCAGGCCGCCAGGCCAACGCTACCCTTGGGGCTTGCGACCCATTGGCAATAACGGGCGTCAGCACCGAGACCCCAACAGTGCATGCTTCGGTGCCATTCTGTGTTGTAGCGTTGTAGCTAACGAAACTGCCTCATCTCTCTCTCTCTCTCTCTATTCCCTCGCTAACGTTCTACCCACCTCTTTCCTCTACTGTCGCTCCTATTGCGGGTGGGCACGGAGACGAGCGCGGCAGCTCCTGCACTGCATTTGGGGGGGTGTCACGCCTAATTACGGCGTCCACAGGGCATTGTGCACATGCGACGCGACGCAAATGTTGACGCGAGGACCTCGGGTCGTCTTTCCTTTGTGCCCCACTCCTGTTATGTACCAACGCGACAGCATTAAGAAACCCGTGTAGCAGAAAATCCGGTGTCAACGCCGCGGGCGTCGCTTGGCGAGTACTCATTCTGAACCACAACCACGTAGGCCCTCCACGTGGCATACTCTTTGTCTTATATCCTTTACAATGTTATTCCACAGTATTTTCAGAACGAGAGATCATAAACGTCGCAAAAAAAAATACACCGACAGCACATGCCTTTCATGTTTTTTGTGACATAGCCACGTCGCAACCACTTCCCGACGCGACCGGCGTTAGTGGCGTGCGTTTCAACTACGTCACGACGTGGCCGGCGTTTGTGGCGTGCAAGATCACAGCAGCAGCAGCAGCGTGAAGGTCGAAGAGGCAAAGAAATCTTCGCTTTAAAAAAGATTCATCACCAAGACAGCACGTAGTTGAGCAGCAGAGGCAAAAGTAAATGCCGCGCCAATCAGCACAGTCAGCGTAAAACTGAAACCGCAACGGTTCAGGCTTTAATGCCAACCACTTCGCGCGCGTCTGTGGGTTCGGCCGCTGAGCTCCGCTGGAGCGCCCGATCTTGTCCATTGCCTTTCCGCATGATTAAGCGTTGATAAGGGTAACAAACGAATGCGGAGGACCTCAACTTCCAAATGGAGCCAATAATAAAGGCAGTGCTACGATGATACTATTATGTACAGCCACTGTAGTGGTTCTGGCTACCTCCGTAAATTGTTTCCCAAATTTCGGTGAGTCTAAGTAATTTGCAAAAAGTAAACAAACAATAAGATGAAGTTCGGCACAGCGCGCATGACTTTTATCTCGCTGCCTCTGTAGCGCGCATGAGAGAAACGGGGGTGGTCAGTTTCTAGTAGAAATGAAAAGAAATTTCGGCAAATTCACTAAAGACTGCTTACATGTGTGAATGCGAAAGTATGAAAGTCCCTTTGGTGAAATGTATCTTTCCGCGCTTATCCGCGCAAGCTCTCGCCTGCGTTCTATCTGTGCCACGGTAAGGTCAAATGAAAACACGGCAATCGTCTCAAAGCGCTTGCTGGCCCGCGAGTATAGTTTGTTACAGCTTGTGGTGGGCGTTCGGGCCAGGAATCCACCAAGCCCATCGACGAGTACGTCCCGTAGTAGGAATGAAGGAAGAAAGCGCCACCCAAGCACTCCGTACATATGGTTAACCAGTGAAGCTGGACGTCACTACTGGTGCAGCCAATCGCGTGCCTCTCTTTCGTTTTTTTTTCCGCATGCGCATGGGAATGCGTCGGAGGAGTTTTCGGCGTACTGGTGACAGACGGGCGGACGGACGAATCAGCTAGCCATATACAGCTTCGCTGTAAAACAAGAAACAGAATCGGCCCCCAAACGGGGCCTTGCGGGACTCCAAACGTAGCAGCAACATTATCTAAGCAACTCCCACTGAAAAGAGCTCTTCGAGGTAATTAGCAACACTGCGTTAGAGCCTGCACATTCATAAAAGTACACGTTCTTATCAGCGCTTATCTCCCCTGGTCATCTGATGTCGACATTAGTAACAATGCGAATGAAACATTGCGTTGTTTGCTCCCCTACTCTTAAAATGCCACCATCCCCTCTCAAGTAACTACTATAGAAAACACTAATACGAACAGAATTACAACATGCATCCACCGTGTGAGATTCCATGAAACGTATTACCTCATTAGAACTATTCAAAATTACTCCACTCGTTTTATATGTTCAAATTATGATCGAATACCTACTCTACTCGCAAATAAAACATTGTATTTCCAACTCTTAAACTGGCATCTCCATGGCAACATGTAGCGCATCGTATTGATCAGCTGCATAAAGATGGCATCCAATCTAGTCACATTAATTTTCTTAAGCTCTTTTTGGCCTCGCACATCCCTTGAACGGAATCACCTTCACAAATGAATCCTAAAGAGTACTAATAAACTTAAGTTTCATGCAACATCAACTAGCGCACGTTGCGTAATCTGAATACGTTAATTACTGAGTATGTTCGTTCTCATTTAATTTTGTTTTTTGCAATATCAGGTAATATCGTATAATTGAATATATGTCTTCCTGGGGCGCGCTGACTTTTTTTTCCCCATTTACCATAAGCTAAAATTTTATGATTAGAAAGTCACTTTTTAATCATCACTACAGTATTCTTTTTTATCCGGTGCCACGTGCCATTCGACAACTCATCCGGCAGCTGAAAGGTCGCGATATGACGTCATTACCCTTCTACGGGTTAGTTGTGTCCATGAGAAAAAAAAAAAAGAAACGGGGAGTGACAAGTAATTTTTAACGACAAGCTACCGCTCTTATCATTATCACATATGACGAGGCGCGCCACCGTACCGGGATTTCTCGTAATGCTGCGATTGTTCATCCTGTTATAATTATTCGACAACATATCTTAGGCCATCGGGGCAGATTTAAAAATATAAAGGTCTGGCGGTGGTACCCAGGCGAAATGAACTATGCCCTATAGCGATAAACTTATGCAGTCACTCTCTTTTGGAAGCAATGATAACGTTAAAAACTAATTAAACTATCGGGTTTTACGTCCCGGAATCACGACCTGATTATCAGCATTTCCGTAGTGGTGGACCCCGGAAATTTGGACCACCTGGGATTATTTAACGTGTAGCTAAATCTAACTGCACGGGTGTTTTTGCCCCCATCGAAATGCGGCCGCCGTGACCGGGATTCGATCCCGCGACCTCGTGCTTAGCAGCCCAACACCATAGCCACTAAGCAACCACGGTGGGTCATTGTGGACGTGACGGACTCGTCTGTATCTTTGAACTTATTCGCAGATGACTGCATCCTATTTACCCCTGTCCATTCGGCCTTTGGGCAAATCACCTTTAATAACAGTTTAAACAAATTGGCAGAATGCTGTGCTAAATGAGAAATGGTAATTAACCATCAGAAAACTGTGCACCTGTGCATCACTAATAAACAGTACAAACATCCCTTTGCCAACCATATAAAGAACAACCCCTTGAAGACGTTCAGGAATGCAAATACTTATGAATGACATTAGCTTTCAGTCTTAGCTGGTCTAGCCATAAAAATAACATGTGCTCTACAGCCCGAAAAAAAAAAGAGGCATTTTGAAACATAAGATGGGCGAATCTTTCCCCTCTCTAAGATTGATGACATAAAAAACTTTTATCAGACCTTCTTTGGAATACGGCAGTGCTGTTCCGGACCCTTCTACACAGGCAAACGCAGAAAAACTTGAAAAAAAAATTCAAAGATTAGCCGTCCGCTACGTTTACAAACATTTCAAACGTCTTGGCCCACCTTCGGCGATGTTAACATTGTCCGAACTTGAACCACTAGCTCAAAGGAGAGAAACAGCGCGCTTAAATTTCTTAGGTTCTCTTTATTTTCGTAAGCTGGGAATAACACCTTACGGCTACTTGGAGAAACACGCTGGTCGGGCCTCACGTCATAAACAGAGTCATTACATCAAGCCTGTATTCGCAAGGACTAACTTGTACACATATTAATTCTTCGCACGTATAATTAGATGGAATTCATTACCATCAACTTCTTCCCTTACTGCGTAATACTTTGTGATGTGTTAACATGGATGTTTTCTTTTTTTTTGGCACCCTCACCTGCTTGGACCTGCCCTCCCCCCCCCCCCCAGGTACTTTACCAAACAAAAATAAAATAAATAGTACGGAATATTCATCGATATGGAACCTATGCAGTCACTTGAGTCGGTCCGGAATCGGACGGCAAGATTCATTTACTCTAACTATTCATTCATCAATGTTGCTAACCAAAAAGTAAGCCGAGCTTCTATCGCTGGATAGGCATCCTGAAATCACCCAACCTTGCATAAGTTCCAGCATTTTATCTTCACGTATAAGCCAAAAAACCAGCCTCGCCTTGAGTACGTATAGTCAGCCTCAAAAGCTCACGGATCGCGGAACTTGAAGAAAGGTTTATATTTCTGCTCCCTAGGTACGCAGCTTGGTACTCAGATTTACAGTATGGACTAGTCTAGAGCAAGTAACACTTTTGCGATAGTCTTTTTACTGGTTGCGGACCTAGCTGCGCTGAACATGAACTTATTCGCAGAAACTTGGCCGCATAAACTTTTAACAGCGACTGTGCCATTGAGCATCATTCTTTTTTTATTCTGCACACAGTTCTTTAAACGAATGGCCTTCCAGCCAACGTCATACGATGATTACACCTGGCTCATTTTCAGGTCAGCCATCGCAAACCTGACGTATTAATTGTAGCAGCTCAACTCTCACGTATTACATAATTATTAGCACAAATTAGTTATAATAATAATGTAAACTAATGAAGGATAATAAAAAAGGCCGTGAAATCTCACTCAAATGCCAGAACTGCTTCAAAACTTTGCCTATTGTCTCGTGTACCTCGCCAAGCTTTCTGGGAAAGCGAAAGGACGAAATTACAGGGCGAAATTCACGTGTCTTGAGGCACCTTGGCAAGATAGGGAATATGAATATTTCATATGGGACCATATGAAAGGCTCAGCTGCCATTGCGCTACCAAGCACAACGAACCAAACCTTTATATTTTATTTAATGTCAGTGGAGAAAACGATAAATGCTGTTCAGTGGGCGCTGACGTGATCATTAGAAAACCACCGTGCCCATATGGGTCTTAAACGATTCTGATAAGAGAGCATTTCTAGCAAAGCCTCAGTGCCCTTTCTCATGTTTCTTCAATTGTTCAAACACGTTAAATTTAGGGCAGAAGAATATTCTTACAGAAGAATGGAAGAATTGCGCCAGTAATTATATCACGGTGCTGTGATCTGACTCAGGAATAGAGTGTGTTAAGAACCGAACAGCAGAATGCTATAGCATCTGCGGCGATTGTAGCCGAGGACAAGGTCTTCTTGCAAAACTTTGTGAGCATAACTGAAAGAGAGTCTGCGGTTGGAAACGTTCTCTCTTTTTACACCTCAGGCTAGACTAACACGTCCCTGTGTCATTCCGCATAAAATTTCCAATACTCCTCTGCGTGTTTCGTGGTAAAATGATATGAAGAACTTTCGTATTTCTGAAATTTTGTGAAGCTATATGGGAATGGTTCAAATGATAAGACAAGTGCGTTGTATATTGAGGATATAATTTTTAAGTTTCGAGGTACCAATTTGCACTAAGCAAACAAACATCTGCAACCATTCGGAGAGCCTTCATTTGCACCCAACATAAGGTACGGGAAAACCCTGCTTTGCTATAATGCAAAATGTACTCCGTCAAATGGCTTCAACTACATTCCTTTGTACGAATGCTACGTCTGCGGCAACTGGCGATTTTTCTACTTTTTGTCTCTTATTTGTGGACACTGGACCCTAATCCTTTTCTTCTGGTACGTCTCAAGCAGCACAAAAGTCGTACGAAGACGCCTTTTATGACACCGCTGCGGAGGTAAAAATATGTCTTAGTGACATTTTCATAAATCTTCGCTTTAAGAAAGGAATGAACTTTCAAAACACGTTATCGGAATTTGTTGTCAAAAATATCTTATACCTCAAGCGCAAAATACGTCTGGAAGGACGTTCGCATGCTCACGAGGCCAACCAGCTAATTTTTGTACGAAAGATGTTGGCGCAGATAGAAAGAAAGAAAACAAGAACCGTAACTAAATGACCTGCATTTCCTTACATGCCATCTAGCGGAAAACTGCCAGACTAAGCAGCGACAAAGTTATAAAAAAAGCAAGGTGCAGCCGGCTTCGAGCCTGCTAACTCGCACTGGAGGTATCAGCCGTATCAGCGCTTTTGGACTGTCATTGTTCAAAGCGCTCGGCTATCGCTTCGACCGTCTGCTCCTGTTTATATATCTACCACAATAAATACCGCGACCTTGTCATTAAAACTGATTTTCGAACGACATTTTTGCCATTTCAAGAACTGCTGCTGCAACCAGCTGAAGCCAGTCATTGAAGTTGTCAAGACCTCGGGAATTCGCCAATCGGTGGAATTGTTGCACAGTAAATCGCTTTTTACTAGACAAAGAAAGCCTCCAGAATTCGAACGTTTCCATAGACTCCCATACTTAAAACTTCGACCGCAATTTGGAACGGGTTTCCGGCCGTAAGTAACGGTGCCGCTAGCATGAGGCATCGGGCTAGGCGCGAAGAGCCTATTTCCACGGGAATATTTTCAAAAGGTAGCTTCTATGATTAGCCATTTGCGAAAGTCGTCTCTATAGCATAGAAAACCGCATATTTTAGTCTTATTTGGCAAAGCTTTGGGCATCAGAAAAAGTTGACCTAGTGTCACAAAAGTTCCGCAAATAATGTGGACCGTGTGCGCAAAAAAAAAAAAGAAAAAGAGAAATCCGTGTGGAGTTGCACACTGTGAATCTTGTTCCAGCTAAATTCCACTACACAAGCGGAACATATTTCTCAAGATGTCACCTCGCTTGCAAATTTGCAGCGATTACATTTTTATTGTCCCTTTAAACTTAATTTGAAAGGAACTCCTGTGTACACCGTAAAAATATTTTCCACTTTTAAAAGTTAATAGGGCCGTAAATCTGTCTACACGTATCTCGCATTGCTGCACTCTCTTTTTGGGTGTAAAGGTGCGAGTTATAGACCGACTACACTGTTATGCACTTTACACCCTTAAAAGTGAATGCAGGCGTAAGTCCGTCTATACTGAACCACGTTTACGACGATGACGACTACCTCGATAGTGCGAGCGAAGTGCTGGAGAATAATACACCTGAACTAAGCCCTTGTTCTAATTGTCTCCATTAAATATGTCTCCCGCTCTGGCCTCCAGTGGACCGCGACAACATATAACACAGCCGTACACCCTTTTTGGGTGTAAATGTGTGAATATATAGACCGATTGACACCCTTATTCACTTAACACCCTTCAACGTGAATCCGGGTGTGAATCTGTCAATATACGACTCGGACCAGTATACCCATTTTTGGTGTAAATGTGGGAGTTATATACCGGTTGGCACCCTTATTCACTTGACACCCTCAAACGTTAATACGGGTGTGAATCTATCTATACACGACTCACACCAGTACATCCCTATTGGGTGTAAAGGTGAGAGTGAAATCAATCTACGACTTTACTCACTCTACACCTCCAGACACGAATACGGGTGTAAATATGTCTGTATACAACTCACACCAGTATACCCATTTTTGGTGTAAATGCGCGAATTATAGACCGATTGACACCATTATTCACTTTACACCCTCAAATGTGAATACAGGTGAAAATCTGTCTATACACGACTCCCACTCGCGCGCCCCTATTAGGTGTAAATGTGCGAGTTATAGATCAATTTACATCCTTATTGACTTTACACCCTCAAGCGTGAATACGGGTGTAAATCTGTCTATACACGACTCACACCCGTACACCCCTACTGGACGCAAAGGTGGGAGTTATAGATCAATTTACAGCCTTATTCACTTTACACCTTCAAAGGTGAATACGGGTGTAAATATGTCTATATACAACTGAAACCCGTACATCCATTTTGGATGCGAAGGTGAGAGTTATGGACCGATTTACACCCTTATTCACTTTAAATAATTTTTGCGTGCAAGAGTGTGAGCTATAGGCCGATTTACACCATTTCATGTGTCAGCATCTGGGGGAGGGGGTAAATTATCTTACTGTGCAGCTTGTTCTACTCTGGCGGCCAGGTCACCTGTTATGCTGGACGAACTCACCATGCTTCTGGTTTCGTCGTGCACCCTGTCAATGGGGTTTGGAGGAGAAATCCAATTTACCGGGTCGTTGTACGAGGCATCGTGCCACACGACGTTGTGCTCTTCCGTTGTGTTGCTCGTGCTGATTCCAAAGATGTCGGGAAAGCTGCGGCAAGAGGAAAGAAGCTCTGCGACAAGCCGCCATTTCTCTTTTGCAGGAAGTATCTCCGCTGTCAAAGAAGAAGAAGCTTTCGCGCTTGCGCGTTCGAACGAACGAGATTCTTTGGTGTTTCATATGTGTCAAATCAGCGATGTCATCGGGAGGCGCACGCCTTAGGGCGAGGGCTTCGGATTAATTTTGACAGCCTGGAGTTCCGTAACGTGCACCAAAAGCTCGGTAAACGGGCGTTTCTGCATTTCTCCCCCCGCCATCCTTTGTAATGCGGCCGCTGTAGGCGGTGTTTGATCCCGCGACCTCGTATTTAACTAGCAGCACGACATAGCCAGTAACCAACCAGGGCGGGTACAGTTGCGTGCTTACCAGCTCTTGCAAGTTTCTTTTTCGTAAGGGTTACAAAGGCCAATTTAAACATGGATAATTACTTTATAAGATTCTTTTCCTCATTGTAAAGCTAGCTTTCACAAGAAGCAGTTTGCCGAGCTAATGTGACAGTCATTTTTTGTAATCTGCACGTGCAAAAAAACAGTTCGCTGGTACTACGACACGGACCTATCAAGATGCGCTCAAGATGTCTGCGACTTCTTTTCACTCAGGGACCACCAACTCGATGTTGGAAATGCATCTTGACTAGGCATGACTTGAAAAAGTCGCAAGTTTCGCCCGAAAGGCGAAGCATCGATTGCGATAGCAAATTAGTCGGCAGCTATACGAAGCAAGAATAGTAGTTTTATCGGCCGTACAAGCTTGGAAAAAGATTCGCTTACCAAGAGAATTAACAAGCATGGTGTCAGCGCGCACAATCAAACACATCACACTCGTTGAGCACGGAAACTCGCTGTCGAAACGCTGGTGTGAGCAAGCGTGGCAGCAGCAGCGAGTGAAGTGACCTTCGTGCTGTCAATCACTTCAATGCAAGAGCGGCGAGAACACAGCGCGCACAAAAGTATGAGCCGTCTGCTGATCACTTTCAAGATACGGCGCGTGCGACCGCGCGCGGCATTGCAAAGTACGCACTTGCACGCGGATTCGAAGCCGCCCCCTCCCCCGTTCCTACCACGCTGCCTCCCCGCTTTCCTCCACGTATCCATGGCGCGCGAAATTGAGCCGCGCTTTTTAGTTGCCCTTGCGCCCGTTCGTGAAATACGCAGCTGCTGCCGGAGCACGACGCCACCATTCCCCCCCCCCTTTCCTTCCATTCCGCCCGTCCCCGTCCCCGTCCTCGACCTCGACCTCTCGCGCGACGAGGACGGCGCGAAAGAGGACGTTTGTTCTCCGCTTTCTTTCTTTGCGCGCGCCAGAGTGAACACCGATTGCCGGCTTCCCTGGCGTGCTTTCGCTTGCACGTACAGAATACGGCGCGGGGCGATGGTGTTATCGCTCTTGGACTTAATACGGAATATCACGGCGCCGGCGAAAATGCGGCTGGATTGTCCATATAATTACTATCGCAACAAAAAACGTAAGCCCGGCTGTCGTCACGAAACCATGCGAAAGAGAAAAAATACCCTGCACGTGCAGCAAACATTTTTGACTTTATTTGAACCGTGACCGGTGTTGCCATTAGTCGCGGCAAATAAGCAATGCAAGAAAGCAAACTTGCAAAAAGAAAGGCTTTATTAAATGACACACTCTTTAGAACTATCGTTGGCATGCACCGGCAAATCTACTTGGTTCCGACAAAGCTTCACTTCGAGGCACTATCTCCTCTGCCTGCGGTGGTCGTTCAAAAAATGACCCACATAGTCCCTTTTAACGGCCCCGTATGATCTCCCGTCGGCTGACGCCGGCATGTAACGCAATATAGCAGGGGAAACCGGAGAAAAGCAAGAGGAGACTAGGGGGCCTCAGCGCGTGCGAGGAGGGTATCGAGGAACCCTAGACGGGACAGATAAGCACCGCCAAAACTCGCTCGCACCGCGGATGCTGTTCTGCAGTACTGCGGACGGGCACGAAACTGCAATGGTGGACCCGCTGCTGGGATATACGGCTGCTACGACATCCTGACGCCTGCACGAGGTCCTGGGTTCGGTTACCAGCCGCAGTTCCACAAAGGGCGAAATGAAAAATACGCGCCTGTATACTTAGATTGAAGTGCAGGTTTAAACCGGAGCCCTCCACGACAGTCGTCTCTAGCAACCCCGTTGTTGCTTTGGGACGTTTTAATGTCAATTTCGGAAATAAAGAAAAAAAGAGATGGTGCTATGAACGGGGAGAACATTTTCTCGAGTTCCAAGGCGGTAGAAGTGCGATTCATGTTGCGCCGATAGCCAGTGCTTTGCGGCGAGCCTTTGCCTAAATGGGTGGATTGATTGACTGACCGGCTACCTGATTGGCTAATTGATACATTTGTATTACTAGCCAATTGCATTACTGATACACCTAGTGAGTGCTTCATTTGTTTATTGTTTGGTGAACAGACCGGCGGCATTCATAGGTTGACCGATATGCTGAAGTGACCGGAGAGTATATAGGCCGGTTGATTGACTTAATCGATAACTCTGTTCATTCCCGCCCGTAATCATCTGCACCAACACTGACAAGGGCAAGCAAATCGTGCTTTTCCCCGATGCTCTTGCGTTTCAGGAGACATCCGGAAGACGCTCAAATTTGCAGCAGCGAAAAAATAGAAAAAAATACGGCGCACAAAGAAAAAACTGAAGTCCATGTCAGAGCTCTCTCAGCACAGAAAGACGTTAATACTCACTTGATGGTGTGTATAATTTTACTCATGCTCACAAATTCATCTGGCCAGATACTACACGTGTGGATGAACTTCCAGCCTGGCGGGAGGACGCCGGTATCAGGATCCTTGAACATGTTAAACTGCAATGAACATGGCGGTCATACATATAGTGTATAAAGTAGCGTGTTGTGATTCTGGGGTGATTTGAACAAATAGGCATTTCATCGCCTTTCTTTCTTTTATGGCTGAGCGAACCGTGAACATGCCCTTGTAAAGAGCGTATAGCGGCTGGCTGCAGCTTGCTGCATTTATTACCGACTTTTCAAGGGGCTCTAAAGAGAAATATTAAGTAGGAAAGTTTAGGCTTCAGTAACAACGAATTCGTCCTTCGTAGCGACAGCGCAGGTTTTGTGAACCAGAAAGTGATCAAAATCGAAATGATGCCGCCTGTTGTCTGCTATATATGTGTTATACATCGCACACGACGCCAGCACTGATTGATACACAGAGAGCGGCATAGAGGGAGGTAACGTCGAAAACATGTTACCTTGTGCGTTTTGGCATGGTCATTTAAATTTGAGCAGCAGCATCGATAGATTCTGGCACACAGAAGACGATGATAGACTTCTAAACGAATAATCTATTAGTCTGGCTAAACTTGATATTTTCCTTCAGTGTCCTTTCAAATACTACGGCTAGCCTTAACAAACTGCGAAATCCTGCAAAAGAAAAGATTAGTTGCTCATAAAGTGTTCAATTTGAATTCATTTTTCTATACTAAGGCAATTCATATTAGAAAAAGCCACTTCAAGGCACGTATTGGTTTCCCCCTCTAATACCACCATTTCTTCAGCCGTCTCTCATAGGGCTCTAAAAATACTACGTAGATGCAACATACATATAGGGATTTCTTACATCGAAACATCGTCGAAGTGACTACCTAAAGAGGGGTACTGACACTGTAGTGTCTAGTTTCTTTCTTTTCTTTCTTTAAATGAAGGTCTGGTACCTCCAAACCACAGAAAAGATAGTGTTAAGCCTCAAAGCACCCTAAATAGTTTGCTATAGTAGCTTTCTCAGAGCCAACATCGGTTTCATTTCTTCTGTGTCGTGACGTCACGATACATAATGTGGTCACGTGGGAGCAGGATATGACATTTTGACACTTGGTCCAGGTCACTCGATCTTCCGCTGTGCTGCTACATAGGCCCTAAAGCCAGTAGTAGCACCCTGGGAGCTGACTTCACGACACAGCATCCTCCTGGCAAATTCAATCGAAACTGGCTGTCGAAGAGATGTTATTTGCGTTGCTCTGAGGCTTTGTTACTACTTTTTTTTTAGGGTTCAGTGGTCTAGAAGTTTCAGTCAACGCAACAACATGAACAGTCCGAAGTATCATATCGGTGCCTGTTGAATTAGCCATAAAACAAAATATAATGCGTTTAATTGTCCCCGTTATCATCAGCGCAACTTGTAAACCAATGCTACGCTAACGCTTATTCACCACTAACGCTTATTCACCTGCATTGGTCACAAGTTTAACGTTGCGCAACGAGTAGCATTTACGCGCTACACCATTCATAATAGAAACCGAAAAATGCGAACAGCCGTTCGTGCGAATACATACACTGTTAGACGTCACAAGGAAGGTGGCGTTTGCCGAGTTTTAGTGTGACGAGGACAGATCTATGCCGAAAGAAATACACTGTTAGACGTCACAAGGAAGGTGGCGTTTGCCGAGTTTTAGTGTGACGAGGACAGATCTATGCCGAAAGAAGTACGACGCGAAGGGACAGGGGTAATGTTTAGCATTCTACCCCCTCCCCCCCCCCCATTTTCTTCGTGCACCCTTGGCCAAAGTGAAACTAGCGCGACATGTCCTCACGCGATGGATCGTGCCTGTTCAGCAGGACAGCAGGAATGACCCGGAAATTCCGGGAAGGGTGTTGTCGGGCAACCCGGTTATATCCAAACAGCGAAAGGGGCCGTTCCACAGTTTTGTGAGACCGACGCTCTTTCCGCAGCCGACATTCAATAGAGACGCTTGAACGCCAAAGCTCTCTCTCTCTCTCTCTCTCTCTCTCTCTCTATATATATATATATATATATATATATATATATATATATATATATATATATATATATATATAGTGCATAGTGCTCACCGTTTTTTTTTTTTTTTTTGCTGTTGCTGATTTGGAGCCACGTAAGACCCCAAATCAGCCCAAACGTTAGGTTGAGGGACACAGACAGCCTCGGAGTTTAACGCGTCGCATAGGCGCCCAAAACCGGAAGTGCAGCGGAGTCTACGTAAACATCCCAGCCCGCGTGTAAATCTGTGCACCACCGTGACGTTCAACGCGCATGCGCGCTGCGGACGGAAGCGCTCCGCCGTAGCCGCCGCAGTGAAATCCTTTGAAGACGGAACGAAGCACCGAATAGAGGGCATGACGGCGCCCTTATTGGACTACCGATAACTACGCTTCTGCAGAACGCACTTAAACACATTTTGCTGCGAAACATTTTACAGATCCTGCTTCTTCCCGTGAAGTGCTGCTCACCACATCAATAAAAAAGTAGCAGGCCGGCCCCTTTGAAAAGAGCAAGAGAGAGAGAGAAAACAAAACATAACGTCGAAACTGCCGCGACAGTGCTTTTCCCAAATATCCCAGATGGTCAAAGTTCAACCGGCACACACCGCTACGTGATTCCTCGCGGTTCCAGCGTTGACTTCTTGGGGGGCCGCACTTGTAGGATCGCGGCTAGAAACAGAATTCCGCGGTTCCCTGCTACGCGACCCCCTTACGGCATTAGGCGAGCGACTTCATCAGGGACCTTCCGCGTTGCCACGTGCATCGTTAAAACTTACCCGGTATGTTTCGTTCGACTGGAACCAGCCCCTGTCGTTCCTGAGGACGGAGTTGATGATGGCCAACCCTTCAAATCTGGCGACGTCGAAGTAGACGGAAAAGTTCGAGCGTACGAAGGCGTATATCGAGTCGTGAATCTGTGCATACGTCCAGAGGCTATTCCTGCAACAAAATGTGTAATTGTAGCCTCTATCGGGAACACGGGCTGCCAGTGAACGACATCGCTTCTGCCGTAGCGTTCACAGCGCCGTCAAAATCTACGACGTCACGGTTAAACTGGGGCGAGGTGCATTTCTATTTTACAGCTTTTCTTGCTTACCGAGCCTCTTTTCGTCGCAATACTTGGTATCGAGCGAGATTAATTCACTAACGCGGGTGAAATCATTCGCCCTTCCCTTAAACGTCCCGTTATGGAAGAAGCGAGCCAGAGTGGGGCAATGAGTTTCCCCGAGAGAAAAAAATAAAGTGACTACTCACAGGATTCGCATGTACGTCATTCCCCACATGCCCAAGTAAAGATCGCCTTGAGGAAACTGCTTCCAGATGCGCCTGACTTGAACGTCACCCTTGAACAAGTAGTGCCCGTACTGGTAGCTGGTGTCCCAGTCGATCCGGCTTTTAGTCGCTGCGTGCCACAAACAAGACAATAGGGAGAACTCAAAGTACACATTTGCATGAGCTCAACAAGATGAGAGGGGACATTCACTTTGGTCACGCGATGCCGCGGGGCACCCAGAAAGGTGCGGCTGCTATCCCAGAGAGAGAGGCAGATAGATGGATAGATGGACGTAAGTAGAAAAATGCACACACAGAGACAGACATACAGACGTGCAGGTGGATAGATATATAGACAGATAGATTGACAGATAAATGAGTGCACGGACAGATACTTGGAAATATTTAAAGCGGGACGCAGTATATAATTTACGTACGAATATTTTAATTGGACATAGACCCCGGATCAATATGGTACCCAAACAATACATAATCAAGTATCCCTTTGTAACAGACATCCTTCTATAATTGATCACGCTCTCAACAGTAAAAATATTTGGCATTACAACAGGAAAATAAAACTAGTGTGGTGAAGAGGAAGACGAAGAAGGCGCTCTTGTGTCGGCTGTGCGCGTGATCAGCGTTCATCTACTGCCAGTGCTACTAGACTGTGCCTAGTGCCCCGTAATAAATCATCTTATTACATTTGGTGGAAGGTGCTGCACTCCCCGACCTCACCCTGGAACTTCGCAGCCGAACTTTAACATCTGCTCCAGCCGCTACTATGAACGACGCTCCCAACAATCCGCTTGGCGCATCTGCCGCTCCTGTCATGTGCGGCGCCGTGCAACGGCAACGGGACCCTCCTGTTTTTAGCGGATCAGGTGAGACTGACGTAGAGGATTGGCTCTCCACCTACGAGCGCGTCAGTGAACACAACAAGTGGGATGACCCGACGAAGCTCCGTAGCGTCATCTTCTATCTTGCTGACGTTGCGAACCTCTGGTTCCACAATCACGAACGGGAACTACAAACCTGGTCCGCTTTCAAGACTGCATTCGCGGAAGTCTTCGGTCGCCCAGCCTTGCGAAAACTCCGTGCTGAACAACGCCTCCGCCAACGCGCTCAACAGCCCGGTGAGACTTATACTAGTTACATAGAGGATGTCGTTGATATTTGCGCCCGCGTCGATTCCACCATGACTGAAGAAGACAAGGTGAAGCACATCCTCAAGGGCATCGAGGACGACGCATTTCAAATGCTCCTGGCGCGGAACCCTACTTCTGTCGCAGCTGTCGTCACTCTTTGCCAGAGCTTCGATGAGCTGCGTCGACAAAGGGTCCTTGCGCGCAGCGCTCTTGCACCTGGCGACTCTCTCTCGGGCCTCACGCTTCGCTCAAACACCACGCCAGCAGCATCGCTGTCTGTTGAGGTTAAGGATTTCATTCGTGAGGAGGTGGCGCGCCAATTGTCTATGCTGCCTCTCCACGATGGACCTCCCCAGCCTGACACATCTCTGGCTGCTCCCATGAGGCGGGCCATTCGCGAGGAACTTGCTGGGTCTTTACCTTTCGCCCAACCCTGCCCTCCCGTGGCTGCACCTCTGACCTATGCCGAAGTCGCCGCGCGACCTGCGCCGCCGACGTTCTCGTTTCCGGCGCCGATGCGACTTCAAGCTGCACCTCCTCCCGCGTCGCCTCCCGTTCCATCTCGACGCCCAGTTCAGACCTCTTGGCGCACACGCGACAACCGACCCATATGCTTCGCTTGCGGTGTCGCCGGCCACGTTGCGCGCTTCTGCCATCGTCGTATGCCACCTGCTAACGCTGCTGTCGCACCACCTGGATATGCCTATTCCCACGATCCCAGCGGGCATGCGATGCTTCCCGACCACGAGTTTTCGCCGCCTCCTCGACGCCCTGTCGGCACCCATCGTTCGCCATCACCTCGTCGTCGCTCACTTTCCCCCTTACGTCGCCGCCAGTCACCTAGCGAGGGAAACTAGTTGCTGCAGTTCCGCAGGCACGAACTGCAAGCTTCGCGACTTCTACAAGGCCTGCACAGTCGCCACGCAATTTATTGGATGTTTTGGTCGAAGGAACCGCCGCAATCACGCTTATTGATACTGGGGCTGCAGTTTCTGTTATCGACGAAAAGCTTTGTCGCAGCCTCCATAAGGTCACAACGCCGTTGTCTGGTATGCTTCTAAGCACCGCGACTGCGCAGCATATAGCCCCGCTCGCTCAATGCACTGCAAGGGTGGTCATCGCACGCATTGTCTACGTTGTTGAATTTCTCGTGTTATCATCATGTTCACATGACATTATACTCGGCTGGGACTTCTTGTCTCACCATCGTGCCGTCATCGACTGCGCCCGGGCCGAAGTAGCGCTTTTTCCGCTTGCCGATGCCCCGCTGCCTGACCCCTCTGAACAAAAAGCCTCCAAGCTCACTATTGTGTCCGATACGGACATACCACCCGACATGTGTGTGCTTGTGCCCGTCTCTTGCTCTACCGCGCCAGACGCTACAGTACTTTTTACACCGTCGCCGATTTTTCTACGTCGCAAGGCCCTACCTCTCCCATTTGCCGTCCTCACCACTGTGTCTGGATTATCCTCAATGCTTGTGTGTAACCCGTCTCACTACCATGTGACGTTACTGCGCGGCGAATCACTCGGTCGTGTTCAGCCCCTTGACCCGCTTCACATTCTCGATGTTTCCGACGACACGGCCTGTTATGAACTCGACGCCCTCACTTCTCCCGTGCCGTGCACATCATCATCATCATTGTCGTCGTCGTCGTCAGACGTTCTTGAATCTGTCGTAGACGCCGATCTGCCGCCTCCATATCGCCAGCAAGTCCTCGCGCTTCTTCAGAATTTTCGCTCGTCGTTTGACTGTGACCAACTATCTCTGGGGCGTACGGCAACCGTCACTCACAGCGTACATACTGGTTCCCATCCTCCTTTACGCCAGCGACCATACCGCGTGTCGACAGCCGAGCGACAGATCATTAACGAGCAGGTCGACGACATGCTGCACCATGGCGTCATTCGCCCTTCCCACAGTCCTTGGGCGTCTCCTGTAGTATTAGTACGCAAGAAGGACGGGTCAATACGCTTCTGTGTGGATTACCGTCGACTCAATAAGATCACTCGTAAAGATGTCTATCCGCTGCCTCGGATAGATGACGCCCTCGACTCCTTGCAAGGCGCGGAGTACTTCTCATCTTTGGATCTTCGCTCCGGCTATTGGCAAGTGCCGATGGCAGATGATGACTGTGAGAAGACAGCTTTCATCACGCCCGATGGCTTGTACGAATTTACCGTAATGCCATTCGGGCTCTGCAACGCGCCCGCTACTTTCGAACGTATGATGGACACCATCCTTCGCAACTACAAGTGGAAAACATGTCTGTGCTACCTTGATGATATCGTGGTGTTTTCGCCAGATTTCCCGACGCACCTCGTTCGCTTGCGTGAGATACTGACCTGCCTTACCTCTGCTGGCCTCCAACTTAACATCAAGAAGTGCCGTTTTGCTGCTCGCAAGTTAACAATATTGGGTCACGTTGTATCGAAGGACGGTGTGCTTCCTGACCCAGCCAAGCTTCGCGCGGTCGCAGAGTTTCCGACGCCCACTACTCTTAAGGCACTTCGCAGCTTTATAGGGCTCTGCTCTTACTTTCGGCGTTTTGTGCGCAATTTCGCGACTATCATCGCACCACTGACCAATTTGCTTACCGCTACCAACGGCATCTCCGCGTGGTCAACTTCCTGTGACGAAGCCTTCCAGCAACTACGTCGCCTACTTACTTCGCCACCGATTCTTCGACACTACGATCCCACAGCGCCTACAGAGGTACATACGGACGCCAGCGGTATCGGACTTGGTGCAGTCCTCGCACAACGGAAAGACGGCTATGACGAGTACGTCGTCGCGTATGCGAGCCGAACTTTAAAGAAGGCAGAAGCCAACTACTCAGTAACAGAAAAGGAGTGCTTGGCCATTATTTGGGCGCTCGTCAAATTTCGTCCTTACCTATATGGTCGCCCTTTTGACATCGTCACCGACCACCATTCACTTTGCTGGCTGTCCTCGTTGAAGGATCCGTCAGGTCGCCTAGGGCGATGGGCACTCCGCTTACAAGAATATGATATCCGCGTTGTCTACCGATCGGGCAGAAAGCACTCTGACGCCGATGCGCTTTCCCGATCGCCGCTACCTTCTGATGTGGCTTCCGTGTCTCCGCTCTTCGCATCCATGTCAGCCTTCAACGTCACTGATATGCCGGACGAGCAGCGTAAGGATCCCCTGCTTTCAACTATGCTGAATTTCCTCCACGACCCATCCGCCACACCCTCTTCTCGAACACTTCGTCGCCAAGCCGCTCACTTTACTGTCCGCGACAACGTTCTTTACCGCAGAAATTATTTGCCTGATGGTCGCAAATGGCTGCTGGTGATACCACGACACATGCGTTCTGACATTTGCGCTTATTTTCATGCTGCTCCTCATAATGGTCACGCCGGTGTTCTGAAAACGTATACTCGGCTAAGGCAGCGTTTCTACTGGCACGGCATGTATCACTTCGTGCGCCAGTACGTACGCGCTTGCACGGCGTGCCAACGGCGTAAAATTCCACAGCGCCCTCCTGGTGAGCTACAGCCGCTGCCCTGCCCGGCTCGGCCCTTCGATCGCGTCGGCATAGACCTATATGGACCACTTCCCTGCAGCTCCTCGGGTAACCGATGGATAATTGTAGGTGTCGACCACTTGACGCGCTACGCCGAGACTGCCGCACTCCCGGCAGCCTCTGCGCGCGAAGTTGCCTTCTTCATCTTGCGGAACTTCGTTCTTCGACATGGCGCACCACGCGAACTGCTCAGCGACAGGGGACGTGTCTTCTTGTCCGAAGTCATCCAAGCCCTTCTCGCTGCATGCAGCATCGTTCACCGCAAGTGTACAGCCTACCACCCGCAAACGAACGGCTTGACAGAGAGGTTCAACCGCACACTCGGTGACATGTTGACAATGTACGTCGCCTCGGATCACAGTAACTGGGACACTGTTTTGCCGTTCGTCACGTATGCCTATAATACGGCCACACAAGCTACCACTGGCTTTTCGCCTTTTTTTCTGCTGTATGGACGAGAGCCCTCGTGTACTATGGACACAATGCTCCCATACCGACCTGACGCTTCCGAATGCACGCCTGTGTCTGAAGCCGCCAAATACGCCGAGGACTGTAGGCAGCTCGCGCGAACCCTTACGACCGCTGCTCAAGGTCGTCAAAAGCTGCGGCGTGATAGTGACGCGCTTACACCAGTTTTCCCGACTGGTTCCCTTGTTTGGTTGTGGGTCCCGCCTCACAGCCCTGGCCTTTCGACCAAACTCCTTGCACGCTATGATGGCCCCTACCGCGTCATAGACCGTACCTCCGCTGTCACCTACATTGTAGAACCTGTGACACCTTCACCCGACCATAGGCATCGCGGGCGTGACACGGTTCATGTCAACCGACTTAAGCCGTACTATGACCCCCTCATCCTACCTACGCCGTAAGTCGCCAGGATGGCTCCTCTTCTCTCCCGGGGGCCATTGTGGTGAAGAGGAAGACGAAGAAGGAGCTCTTGTGTCGGCTGTGCGCGTGATCAGCGTTCATCTACTGCCAGTGCTACTAGACTGTGCCTAGTGCCCCGTAATAAATCATCTTATTACACTAGTATTGTTAAAAGTACCCGATCCTATCTTATTTTATTTGGTGCTTGACCTGTGTGTAATAGGTAATGAAATTTATCGTTGCATGTAGTGCATATACGCAGTGCGTTCATCCCTTTATATTCATATTTATATAGTGACACAATCGTATTGCACTACTTCGTATGACTTGTTACTATTTGTGTGTTATTCAGTTCATTATAACTTATATCAAGTGTACATTTGCTTGTGTTCCCTATGTATTATAATATCTCTGTGTTGTTCTACTTATTTTGTATTATATTATTGCACACCGTATTTGATTTAGTGCAAATGCTGTCTGATGTGTACTCGCGATCGCGAAGGCCCTGTCAGGAAACATACGTGCTTCCTTTTGCCACGCCTCGTGGACACACCTACTACATTGTACATGTGTCCGAAATAAAGATTGACTGATTGATTGATAATAGGCGGGTATACCGGTTTCCAGGCAGAAACACTGACACGCACAGACACACAAAGTGCATATATAAGGACAGAAATCGACAGATTGACAGAAACGCGTAGAGACGGAAAGCGCATTGTCAAGATGCGTGACGGTTAAAGATACGGCCCTGTGAAAAGCATGGCGCAATAAGCTCGCCATTTATTGGGCTAACTGGGTGCCGAGAAACAGAAGGGCCACTCCAGCACAAAGATGGCGGCGAGCACCGTCATACGCACGTGACTCGTCTTAGGTTCCAGCGCAATCGCTGGCCCTCGCGTGCGCTCCACAATGCACAGCACTATTGACTTCACGCGTGCGATTTGATTGGGCAAGGTTGCCTTGCTGTAGAGTCGGAGAATTTTATTTATTTATTTATTTAAGTACTGCTAGCCTGAATTCCAGGCCTTAAGCAGGAGTGGGTTACACTTCGGTACAAATGTACCTGAACAACAAAGAGAGCACGCGTACAAACAAATGGAACTGCAGAAAACCGACTGGTGTGTCAAGTACGGCACTGAATTATATAATTTCAAATGGTAAAATAGTAAATATATGAACACACATCATGTCGCAATAGTAGATATATGAACACACATCAAGACACATTAGACAAGAGCGTTGCTCAACAACTGGCAATGTGAAGAAAACGAGAAAAAAAAAGTATTTGGTTCGATGCGTTAGACATGTCGAGAGGATTCGAATTCACTAAAGCGTGTCTTGTGCCGAGAGATAAACTTTGTAACAGCTTTTAGCTGGTCAAAAACGGTCGCCGGCAAAAAAAAAAAGACAAGTACGCATGTCAGTGCCGCCTCCCCGGGCGCTGTAAACAAAACATAAATTGAAAATGAAAGCCGCAGTTTTGCCCGAAAGGCGAAGCACTGATTGCAATAGCAAATCATTAGACACCTATAAGCAGTAAGGCTAGGAGTCTTATCAGCCGTGTAAACTGTCGTAAACAATCGCTTACGAGCTAAATTAGCGAGCACGGTGTCAAGCGCGCGCAGCCCGTCAAACATGAACACGTCTCACTCGATGACCGCGGACACTCGCTGCCGAAACGCTGGCGTGAGGAAGAGCGGCAGCAGCGGCGAGCGAGTTCCCCTTCGTGCTGTCTCTCGCTGCGACGGGAACTAAGCGCGCGTGAACGCAGCGCAAGCGCAGCCATCAGCCTTCTCGCGTCGGCTATCCTTCGAACCCATCGCAGGTTGCCACTCAAGCCAGGAGGCGCACGACCGCACTCAACCGCTCCCTGCGCAGGCGCGGCCGGAGCATAGAAGCGGACACGCAAGCACCCGTGCCCCCCCCCGCCTTCCCCCCCCTTCTTTTCGCGCACCCGTGAAGTCGGCGCACACGGTTTCCGCCTTCCTCTTTTGCACGCGCGAGAAGACGCTGCCGCACCAAGCCAACGCCTCCTAGATAGCAGGCCTGTGCGCTCTGCCTTATGACGTCATGCTACTTGGACCGAAACTTCTCCTGTCAAGTCCGGTGTGACGAAAGCGGTGACGTCAAATCCACCGCAGCTTACTCGGGACCCTCCTCATTAGACTGCATGGCAGCCGGGCAAGGTAGCATGACGTCATGAATTGAAGTGCACAGGCCTTTTGCTATCGGAAGCGTTGACCAAGCCACCATCCTTCACGCCCTCAAATGGTTTCTCTCGGACATGCAGCGTGCGGCGCGACCTTACCGCATTTGGGCTTTACACGGGACCTTACCGTGGCGGCGGCGGCGACAACCACAGTGGTAATACGCCTGTAGTGCCCGTATAATGGCTATCGCAATAAAAAGTACGCGTGAAAAATGAAGAATGACAAAGCTGTGTAGAAATCAAGGCGTGCACTTCGTTAGCGCGCGTCACTTCAGGTCGTGCGCGCCACGACGGTATTGCGTAATACCGTTGGGCACGACCTCCATAGTCCAGTGCGCCAAGACGTCGGAGCACCCCATATTGTTCGAAATAGCGTCGCAGAGCCTTTCCCGAGAGCCCACGTAGGCGTATTGGTGCCGTCGAAGATAGTAATGTTGGCTGCGAGTAATTTGCTTGTTCCTGGTGCGCGGGGCCGAGCGAGCTGTCGGGCATTTTCCGCACTTTGGAGGTGGGTCGCTACGTTGAGGTTGCATTCACCGGTGACGTGTGGTATAGAGTGGCGTTAAGCGTGGTCAGGGTGTTCCTTCCGTAAGCCACTTGGAATGCTGTCACCTGCGATGTTTCCTGCACTGCCGTGTTGCAGGCAAAGGTTATATACGTAAGAATGATATCACCCGTCCTGTGCTCGACGCCGACATACGTCGCGAACATGTCGGCTGCGGTGTTTTATTTATGCGCTCCGTAAGACTATTCGACTGCAGGAGGTAGGCGGTCGACCTCCGGTGACTTGTCCAGCTGTACTGCAGGATCGCATGTGCGAGCTCCGTTGTAAAAAAACCGCTTCTCTGCCGGTGATAGGGACTTTGGGACACGATGCAGTCGTAGAAGGTAATTCTCGACAAAGGATTCCGACAATTCGGCAGCACTACATTCAGACAGCGCTGTCGTCTCGCCGTAGCAGATAAAGTGGCCACTACAATACTCTTATTCCCGAATAGCGACGTCGAAAAGGGCCCCAGTAAGTCCATCCAGATCAAGGGGGAAGGGGGGGGCGGGGTATTCTGTAAGAGTCCACCTAGTGGACATGTCTATGGCGGCCTCACGGTCGCACAGCAGCAGCCAGACACCCTTTCCCCTTTTGACTCGATAAAATATTATCGCGGAGTGTGCGGGAAAGGGAAGTGGTGCGAGGGTGTGCAACCGAGCCGTAGAGGGTGAACGAACACAAAAATAAAGTGAGTTGTTACTTGTTATTCAGGGACGCATCACTCGCTTCTTTCTGCTGATTTCCAGCCGCGCTCGCGTCCCGCATTACATGTCCATTTCGTCTCCTGCTGAAGTACTGACTGGCTGGAGTGCCTGCCTCCCTTCTGACGCGTACGTCAGCCCAGCCAATCAGCACTTCAGCAGCAGACAAAATGGATATGTCCACTAAGTGGGCTCTTACAGAGCACCCTCCTGCTGAAAGTGTCGGCCAGGAGGGGTCAGATAGGCTTCAACAATCCCGAAGGCCTTGTTGATGGTGTCTTACATCGCTGACAGTCTCGGCACGTCTTGACATAATGGGCGATGTCGGCGACCAGGTGCGGCCACTCCTTTTGTGTCCTCGCGAGCGTACGGGAGATCCTGAGGGGCCCAGGGGATGAATCGTCAGGCACGGCGTGCAGAACCTCTGGTCGCAGTGCTGAGGACATAACGGGAAGGTAGCTTACACGGCTCGGCGAGAACTTTTCTTTAGAACGACGTCAATTTGCAGTTAAAACGAAGATAATCCACGTTTCAATATGTAAGGGACCGAATCGGTCTTGCCTACTCCACTCCACAAGGTTTCTTAAAGCCGGGTCGGCTTGTTGTTGTTGAAGAAAGTGTCGTCTGTTTGGTTGTCTTGTGGCGGCGGGTCAATAGGGGCGCGGGGCAGGCAGCCGGCACCAGAGTTATTTCCTACTGACTCGTGGATCACGGTGATGTCAAGTGCCTGGAGCCTTAGACCCCGCCAGCGGACGTGGCCCGAAGGGTCCTATAAATCTGGCAGCCAACCAGAGGCGTGGTAGTGGCTTATCACTTTGAAGGGTCTGTCGTATAGGCAAGGCCGAAATTTTGTCGTAGCCCAAATGACGGAACGGCACACGTTTTTCCGTCGTAGAGTAATTGGCTTCCGCTTTCGACAGCGACTGCCCAGCGTAAGCCGGGACCTTTTAAAGAACGTCTTTTCTTTGGGCTAACACCGCGCCGAGGCCTACGCTGTTTGCGCCGGTGTGGATTTCAGTATCCGCGTCTTCCTCGAAGTGCGCAAGTGCAGCCGACGACTGCAGGCATTGTTGACAGTTCTTGACATGATTCGGACTGCGGCGTTTCTCACTTGGCGTTTGATTTCGTGAGTAGAGTCAGAGGCGCGGCGTTGTGGGAGAAGTGTTTTACAAAGCGCCTGTAGTCGACACACAAGCCAAGAAAACTGTGCACTGCCTTCTTGTCGACGGGCTGCGGGAATCTTGCAATCACAGCTGCTTTCTGCGGATCGGCGCTGGCACAGGAGCAGGAGCTCTTCTATATCGGAGAATATATGAGACAATAGAAGCACGTAGAAAAAAAAAACAGTGCCCAAGCACTCCTTACAGATTGTTAACCAGCGAAGTTGAAACGTTCGGCCCCGGTGGTTATCACTGATTTAATCCCGATGGTTCATTACACGACGACTTGACAGGCTGCCGGGTCCTCGGTACGCAGTTTCTGCTTGCGCTCGGCTGCACGAGCCTGTTCTTGTGCCCGGGATGCAGCATCATCATGGGGCAGACGAGCTCATTCCCGGTTGTGCTCGCGTCGTTGCTGATTGAAAGCTGTTTGCTCCTCAGGAGTATGTATGACGCGCGGCCTACCTATTTCGGAGCCGGAGAGAAACTGCTGCGCGCGTGCTCGGCTGCGACGGAGAGCAACGACGTCACTACTGGCGCAGCCAATTGCGCGCCTCTCTTTTGTTTTCGCGCATGCGCAGGGGGTTGCACAGGAGGAGTTTTCGGCGTACAGGCGACAGACAGACAGACGGACGGACGGACCAATCGCTTAGCCATATACAGCTTCACTGCCAAAATAACGCGACTTGACTGACGTTTCGTCGGCTGTACCGGCGTACGTCGGAGTGTACCGGCGTACACACATGCAACGGTGACAATATATGAGGTAACAATGAGGAGGTAGCCCTATATCGCCACCGTTGCATGTGTCCATCACTCCGACGAACGGCGGTCCCACGGTCGAAAGGGCAGTAAAGTCATTTATTTTTTCCTGCGTGCGTCTATTCTTTGAACTATTTCACTGCCGAGTCCTGTGATTCAACGCTTCACTGATAATTATAATATATATATAGACGGCAGAAAATTTGGTGGGGTGATCAAATTTATAAATTTACAGGCGCCAATTGGAATCCGCTAAGGTAACAGTAGGGTAATTGGAGATCGCTGACAGAGGTCTTCGTCCTGGCATGGGACATACAGATAGGCTGATGATAATGACAATGTCCGCCTCGTCTAGAAACTCCTTTGCGAAAAGTCAATGTTCCCTACCTTCATAGCTCTTATTTAAAAAATCTGTATATTCTAAAGAAAGGTCGCAGTTTAGGCCGAAAGGCGAAGCATGGATTGTGATACCAAATTAGTAGACAGCTATGCGAAGCAAGGATCGTAGTTTTATCGGCCGCATAAGCTCGTAAACACTCGACTACTAACCAAATTACTAAGCGTGGTGTCACGCACGCACAAAGACATCTCACTCGATGAGCGCGGGCACTCGCTGTCAAAACGGTTGCGTGAGGAAGAGCAGCAGCTGCAGCGAGCGAGCTGACCTTCGTGCTGCCTCTCGCTTCAAAGTGAATTAAGCGTCGAGAACACAGCGTGCACGAAGCTATGAGCCCATGGCGCACCTACAATACGTACTCATTGCAGATCGCTTCCGAGACAGGGCTCGCGCAGACGCACTCAGCCGCGTCGTACGCAGCCAATAGAGTTGCATTCCCTTTCCCCCTCCCCCTGTTCCGATGCCCTGAGCGCGGTAGAAGACAGCGTGCTTCTTCCCCTCCTACGCCGCCATCCTCGGCTCACGTGACCTCGGCCGCTTTCACTAGCATTTACAGCAAAAGGCGTGCGGCCACGGTGCTATCGCACTTGTACTTCATAGGGAATGGCGATGGCGCAAATGCGCCTGGAGTGTCCGTATAATGGCTATCGCAATAAACAAAAAGCGCCTTATATATCAAGGCGTTGCGAAAAAAAGGCAATGCGAAAAAAGGCGTTGCGCAAGCAACATTGTTGCTAATTCGAATGTCACGGCTTATACATATTACAGTGAAGTAGACCTCTGAATCTTTTCGAAGGGGGTCGCCATTCGCGAGTTCCTTTCTCTCTTTTTTTTTACCATCTTGTGTGCGCACCTAATTTGAAGTGGACTATCTCGCGTTTCAGAAAAGAAGCTGCAACTCACCGGTCTCCAGCTTCTTCGCTGAAAACTCGATACGCTGGTCCCCAGTCCTGTGGTACGTGTAGCTGAACATCCGGATATAGACGTAGTCGGTGCACTGGTGAACCGGACCCCAGACCCAGACGCTGATAAACTCGAACACGCAGATGAGTGTGAAGCGACCTGCGAAATAAAAGCAGCGCGATTGACAGTTAAAAAAGAGCGTACGCGATTAAAAAAAGAGCGTACGCGATGTATTAAAATGTGACTGCCTTCAGACTTACAATCGCAGAAAGTGCTCCCAAGGCTCTAACAAAAGAAGTAACTAACAATTACGTGGTAACAGTAACGTGGAAGACATATCTTTGAAGCGCAGCCCATCTAAATAAAATCCGTGCAGTGATCGTCTCATTAAAGTATTCTTGCGTTGTAAATTTATTTGAATAGAGAAATCGGAGTAGCGCGTTCAGCGCTCTTGATGGAAATTGAAAAAAAAAAGTCGCAGTTTCGCCCGAAAGGCGAAGCATCGATTGCGACAGCAAATTAGTAGACAAGAATAGTAGTTTTAACGGCCGTACAAACTTGTAAATATTCGCTCACTAAATAAATTAACAAGCATGGTGTCAGCGTGCACAGGCAAACATGAACACGTGCACATCGCCTCGCACTCGATGAGTGCGGACACTCGCTGTCAAAGTGCTGGCGTGATGAAGCGCGGCAGCAGCTGCGAGCGAAGTGACCTTTGTGCTGTCTATCGCTTCAACGCAAACTGAGCGTCGAGAACACAGCACACGCAAAGCTACGAGCCGTCGGCCATTCTAGACTGTGCCCCCAAAGCTGATCGCTTTCAAGATAAAGCCAGCGCGACCGTGCCATACGCAGTTGTTACCGAAGTAAAACGCACCCCCCTTCCGTACTTCCCCTCCCCCGATGCCGTGCGCGCGACGGAAGACGGCGCGCTTTCTCTCCACTTTCTTCCCTCGCGCGCACGAGACTGAGCCGCGATCGTCGGCTCACCCTCGCACGCTTTCACTCGCACATACAGTATACGGCGCGCCGCGACGGTGTTATCGCTCTTGGACTTCATACACAACATCACGGCGACGGCGACGGCATAAATACGCCTGGAGTGTCCATATAATTGCCATCGCAAAAAAGCTAATGCAGATCGCGAGCACAGTAGGAGTCAGTGAAGGCAAAATCTGCAGTGCGCCGGCAATGGTAAACGGTGCGTCTCCTCGACCGACTTTGACAACTTTATTTATTTATTTATTTATTTAATTCATAATCAGACACTAAGTCCATGCAGGGTAAATAAAATAGAATATTAGGTCACGAGGAATAAAACAATACTAATGTAACAAAATGCTGCAAGAATGCAGTAATAATGTTGATACAAAAACTAAACAATGCTGATACAACTTGTGTAAAGGCGAGTCATTCCAGGCATTAATAGTGCGCGGAAAGAAATAGTATTTAAATAGGTTGGTTCGGTCAAACTACGGGGTTAGAGCATTTTGGTGATGCTGTCGAGTAGGTCTCTTTATTAGTGGACTTAAGTATATTGCCGGGTCGAGTGCCAGCTTGTTATTAAGTCGAGTCGTAATTTTTTTCGAAGTGAATAAAGTGTAGGAATACTATTAGACCTCATTAGTTCAGTTGGAGAGTCGAATGTCGAAAATTTGCTGTAAGCAAACCGGATAGCCTGTCTTTGGATTTGTTGAAGTTTCCTTATGCTACATTGATTGCAGGGATCCCGATAATACAGGCGCACTCGAGCTTCAGTCGAATTAAATAGTAGTAAGCGAGTAGTTTACCAGAGAATGTGGCGCGTTTAAGCTTGTATTTGAGAAAGCACAGCTTACGAAAAGCAAAGAAAGATATGTTTTGCTAATGAAAGTTCCAGGACAGGTTGCTGGCAAAGGATGACACCTAAATATTTATGGTTAGAAGCTTAAGTTCAGAAGAGCCTAGCATGTAACCATAAGAGACACAAAGATGTTTTCTTGCGGGAAATTGGAAGAAAAACACTCTTTTAAAAAATCAAGGTCATCCCCCATGGAGTGCCCCAGTAGAAAATTTTACTGAGGCTATCATTCAGATCATCTTGGTCACTATTGTGGATAATTTCATTAAGCAAGATACAATCATCTGCAAATGGTCTTATTTCAACATCCGACTATACAACATCAACAACTTCGTTCATGTACAGGAGGAAAAACAAAGGGCTAATACAACTTCCCTGTGGTATCCCAGATGAGAGTGGAAGACAGGTCGAGTGACGCCTACCTACATCTATGAGCTGTTCGCGATTATTTAAGTATTCAGCGATCCAAGAAACGAGAATTTTTGGTATGCCTTACTTTCTTAGCTTAAATATTAGTTTGGAACGAGGTACCTCATCGGAAGATTTACTAAAATCCATAAAAAACTAAATCAATTTGGTTGTAATGTTCAATAGAAGAAACAAAAGTGTAAATGACCGCGCCACTAGTTCTTTTACTGTAGAGTATCCCCTTCTGAAACCATATTGAGAGTTGGTTAGAATTTTATTCTCTTCAAGAAACTCATTGAGGGCTTTTGACTAAGTAAGCTCAATTAGTTTACAGGAGGAGGAGGGAAGAGAAAAGTAGAAGGCAGGGAGGTCCGGTTGGCTACCCTACTACAGTTTACAGGAAGTCGACGTTAGTGAGATGGTGGCAGTAGTTGACGGGGCGGCAATGAGCAATGCCCCGCCACCGCCTGCCAAGGCGGCTTGCAAACGCTGTGCACAACGACCACAACATCTAAACCTCCGGATCATGCACTTTCTTCTTACACAAGTTGCTAATGGCAACCAGCGCCGAAGCTTCGCGTGCCAACATCAGCGCAATAACATGCAGCCTAGCGAGAAGAGAAAGCAGTTTTCAGTGAGTTGCATAGGCTGCGACTTGGCGCCATCAATTTCACCGCTCCTCTTTAGGTGCACGTGTCCAGATTCTGGCCTGACTGGTAACAGGCGTGCTGGAACGTGTGAGCGCACGCACTTCAACAGGCGCATGCGTATGGCCAGAGCTTCGCTGAGTGAACTAGAGTGAACTGTAGAGTGAGGAGTAGTGAACTAGAGTAAACTGTAGAGTGAACTTTAGTGAACTAGAGTGAACTGTAGAGTGAACTGTAGAGTGAACTGTAGTGAACTAGGGTGAACTAGGGTGAACTGTAGAGTGAACTTTAGTGAACTGTAGTGAACTAGAGTGAACTGTAGAGTGAACTGTAGTGAACTAGGGTGAACTGTAGAGTGAACTTTAGTGAACTAGGGTGAACTGTAGAGTTAACTTTAGTGAGCTGTAGTAAACTAGGGTGAACTGTAGAGTGAACTAGAGTGAACTTTAGTGAACTAGAGTGAACTTTAGTGAACTAGAGTGAACTTTAGTGAACTAGAGTGAACTGTAGAGTGAACGTTAGTGAACTTAACTGAACTGTAGAGTGAACTTTAGTTAGCTAGGGTGAACTGTAGAGTGAACTTTAGTCAACTAAAGTTAACTGTAGAGTGAACTTTAGTGAACTAGAGAACGTAATTATGACGACTCACTATAAAGTGCCCAAACTGATGATCCTATCATGCACTTCAGCATTCTTTTGACGTAGTCTAGATAAACTTGATATTCAGATCGCAGTTCGCGAGTTCGGCACATTTCTCTCAGCCCGACGTAAGTGATTTCGCCTTGCTTTATTTCATAAACTATATTTCCACAATTCCCTACCTGCGCGATATCATCTCCAACCTACATTTCCTCTCGCATTGATCATAGCCGTAAGGTTGGAATAATTCAATGCCACCCCAGAAGCTGTCACGAATTATTTATTCCTAGGACCTCTCAGAAATTGAACCACCTTCCTGGCGCAGTTGTCGCAATCAAGGACAACTCAGTTTCGTTCGGCCTTATCAGACTTCATCACTCCCATATACAATTAACTAATACATTTTTCTGTAATAACTAACCACCTATCACTGCTTTGTTATTTAATTATGTATATGTTTCTTACCCACTACACTCTGTAATACTTCAGTCTTGAGGATACAACAAAATAAAAATAAAAAAATTATTTACAGTTAACCGTAGTCCGTGCTGCAGGGTTTGTGTCAAGAAACTTTAGTGACGAATTTGAAGCTGGAATTTCTCATTACAGAAAACGAGCGTTCATGCTAACACGGGTGAACGATGCTGCCTGTTGCGCGAAATCCAACCACGTGATTGAAAATAACGTTTCCCGGCAGAAAAGAAAAAAAGGGCCCTCAGGCACAATTCAAAGAAGAATGCTGTTAGTCGACGGACGTGGCAGGTATAAGTCACCACAGGGAGCAATATTGTGCGACATGAGTAGCACATTGTAAATCGAAATAAGAGCGACATTCTTACGTGGTGGTTTTCCGGGTCGCGATGCTGAAAAGTAAAAAACAAGAGACTCAAATCAAGGAAACGAAGGGTGAGCTTATTATAACGTGCAATAACAAAAAACAAAAAACAAATTGACACTCTAAAATGTGCAAAGGGTAATACAACATCATAGACATCACGTATACCAAGGCTAGCAAGAACACGCCCCTCAACACGTCTAAGCATAAAGCAAAGAAGTTGGGAGACTCTTAAGCTTGGCCTTTGAGAGTGAAACGCGATAGCATTCAAAGATCCCTGATCGCTTCTCACGCTTCCCAGCAACTGCAGCTTACCTAACCGTAACGTTTACAGGGAAACGCTGGCGACGAGCGCTATACACGAAGGCGAGCTTTCTGGTAGAAACGCGGCTTCTTGCATGGGCCACGGATTTGCGGAGGCAAGCGCCATATGGAGCGTTTGCAAGGAACCGGGCGCGCCGCTCTGTGAATGGTAGAAACGCTGGAAAGGCGTTTGGTTTCCGCGTAAGAGAATTATATTTTCTCGCATATTCAAATTACAGTCCGACGCTATCATGTCTATAGGTTGTGTGTCAGTCGTACTTTACGATTTTTCTGATGAATTTTATTTTGAGAAATTCAATTAGTTCAGTAACGTCTCTGCGCTACCCGGAAGGCCTACATGGTTGGGTATGCGAGGTTCGGAATAATTTTTCGCTTAAAGACGGTCGACGCCGAACGTGGGACGCCGAGTCCAGATTTTCTGCGACACGGAGTTCTTAACGCTGTCCCTTTAAAGGAGCGCGTATTTCTGTGCATATTTAGCATTCTCCATTTTGCTGTTGCTACTATACAGGGTGATCATTTTTCAGTTTTATTAAATTTTTATAAATCGCCTGTGGCAAGAGCATAATTCTTGTCGTTGAGCTGGGGGGGAGGCGGGTATTCTCTAAGAGTCCACCTAACGGACTGTCCATTTCGGCCGCTGCTGATTGGATGCAGCTGTACAAAAAAGGAGGAGACAAGCGGCCCTAGCCAATCAGCAGCGGCCGAAATGGAGAGTCCACAGGTGGACTGTTACAAAATACCCCCCCTAGAGATGCGGACATTTCTAGCACGAGAAATCAAAACGCATGTCCGACTGATTAACGTAAACCCTTTAATTAGCTTCTCAATTATTTACTTTACGGCACATGTTGGAATTTGCGAATTTATATCGTTGGTGAGAATGCAAGATGTATCCACTTTAAATGTATCTCCAGGATGGTATCAGTTACGAGGTATTATTTCTCAAGGTGGGGGGGGGGGGGGACGAGATACATGGACGTTCCAATTTGCTTTTGTGCTTCAGAGCTTAAAAGAGCGTTCCGCTGAAAAAGAAACTCGAACACTCAGTAACGCAGCGTTTTGGGCGTGTTGGTATGACATGACGGGGCTTATAGAGCACGAAAAGACGAGGGCACAGAAAGACGCGCGTACCACGTCTTTCTGTACCCTCGTCTTTTCGTGCGCTATAAGCCTCGCCATAACTGGAACAACAGTGCATATGCTACGGCGAGTTTGTTGGCACATATGTCGAAACTGGCCTCATCCTCGAAATTCATTATAGAAGTGGACACGCCTTGCAAACTCACCAGCTGCAATTTGCTAATTACAGTATGTGCCGGAAAGTAAAATAACCAAGAAAAGTTAATTAGCAAGCTTAAATTAGTTGCATATGCGTTTCGATTTCTCGTGCAGGTAATGTCCACCTGTCTGAATAATCCAGCTCAAACACAAGAACTATGTCATGTGCGACAGTCGATGTTTGAAAATTGAAAGATAAAGAATGGTCACCGCGTAGATGTGCCTCTGCAATGTAAATTCGAAGGTTCCGTGGACCTCGTCAAGCTGACGGTCGTCGTCTTAATCCAAACTGATCTAAACAAATATATCACTGTTACCCTCCACGTGATTATTAGCGCGGCTAAGGCGAGCACATATTGAGTTTTGTTCAAGCTGTGGCGTCCTCTGGTAGGGCAGAAATAAATATACCTTTAAAATAAAATACGCTGCCCGGTGGCGTCTCTACTTGGGCCTTAGGCTTACGCCAAACGGAAACCGCTAGTATGAATTATAGCAACGAGACATAGCGCTAACTATTTATTCCCCACACGAGATAAGGCTATAGGCGATGCTTGATTTCACTCTATTTCCTGCTGCGAGGACGGGCATCAAGTTACAAGAGCAAATTAAAATCGCAGCAGGCTGTCCGCGAGGCTGCGGTGACGTCATGCAACCACTCTGAAGACGCGCATGCGCACAACGCGTTTCACGGTTAACGCACCGCGGTGGAGTATCACGTGACACGCAGAGGTGAAAGCTTTCAAAAGGTGTTCGAATCCGTGCCCGTTCCTCCGAGCATCGTAAACAAATCCCGAAGGCTATGCCTTTTGTACGCTGCATGCGCCGCAAGTGATACGCAGAGTCGGAAACACGTCGTAACCGCCACGCTTTAGGCACAATTTATTACAAGGTACGAAAGACGAGACAAGAGCGGCACCGCCGACTGAATGCGGCCTTTACGAGTATAGAAGCTCCACATGCACTTACGTATTCCCGGAAAAGGTGTTGTCGTAGTCGGTGTCGTAGTCGGTGTCATTGGTATTGTTGGCGTCGGTGTCGTTGGCGTCGGTGTCGTTGGCGTCGGTGTCGTTGGCGTCGGTGTCGTTGGCGTCGGTGTGGTTGGCCTCGGTGTGGTTGGCCTCGGTGTCGTTGGCCTCGGTGTCGTTGGCCTCGGTGTCGTTGGCCTCGGTGTCGTTGGCCTCGGTGTGGTTGGCCTCGGTGACGTTGGCCTCGGTGACGTTGGCCTCGGTGTCGTTGGCATCGGTGTCGTTGGCATCGGTGTCGTTGGCATCGGTGTCGTTGACCTCGGTGTCGTTGGCCTCGGTGTCGTTGGCCTCGGTGTCGTTGGCCTGGGTGTCGGTGGCGTTGGTATCGGCGTCGGTGGCATTGGTATCGGCCTCGGTGGCGTTGGTATCGGCCTCGGTGGCGCCCTGGGAGTGCTTCTCGGTGTGGACGGCAGGACGGGCCGTGATGTGGTGGGGGCCACGGGAGGCGCTGTCGGCGGGACAGGCCGTGGTGTCGTCGGAATGGTCACGGGAGGCGGTGTCGGTGGCGCTACAGGAGGGTCAGTCGCTTGCGTGCTTGGGACGACCGGCGGAGCACCTGCGAAGTTGAACGGGACAATAATCGACCCGAAGGCATCAGATGGCCCGCGGAGTGAAACAAGGCGGCGTCCGAAGCTGCAAAACGGCATCTAAATTCCCCATTGGCCGCGACGCCATGTTACGAGCGCATCTCGACAAGATCAAAGCGGGCGAAACCGCGTTGCGTGAGGGGAGAGGGCGTCGCCGCGACGCCCCGTCACCAGCGCGCCTAGACGGAGCAGCTACGTCGACGCGAGACCGCGGAGCGAGATGGCGGTGTCGTCGGCGAGGCACTCACGTGACGCGCGCGTGCGGGTGCCGCCGTCCCCCTCTCGGAAGCCGGGGCGTCTTCCGTATCTCTCGCTCTCTCTCCCTATCCCTCTCCTCGCCCCCTCTCTCTCACCCCCACTGGGATTAGCTGCCTCGCGCGCCTGCCGGCCCTGGTGGCCGCTGCTGCTTCCTCGGTCTCTCGTCGCGGAGGACGTCGGTGGCATACAGAGGTGGGAAGGCTGCTGCTGCTTCTTTCTGGCTCGGGCAGCCCGTACAGCCATGGTACATTACTCGCGACGCAAAACTCGAATTACAGGACCTCTCAGCGGCGTTCACTTGAGCATTAGTTTATAAGGAGTGCTTAGGTGTCCTCGGATTTTTTCAGGTGTACAGTGTTTCTGATAACGCTACAGAAGCTTACGCCGTTCCCTAACGCATTTGTGTAGTGCGCTGCGAGACGAAATGAAGAGAAACGATATTTTTGAGCTGTTTGGTTTGAAAGGCTTGATATACATGGTACGCCACTCACGCGAGCCACATTATCGGGCGCGGTATTCCGGTAAACCTATACTCCGTTTCAGACATCAGGTGCAACGCTGTGGAGGCCAGAGAGACCTTATTGCAGTGGCTGCGTCCGCACTTAGAAATAGTTTGATGTTCTTAATAGTAATTGTGCTAAACTGTTCTCTGTATGGGCTCAGTATTGAATGAAAAACGTTTTAATTCTTAGAAAGAAAGCAACTGTGCTATATACTGCTATTTAACGTGTTAGTTTAGATCAGTTTGTTTTTCATTGCGCTTCTTTTCGGGTTTCTTCTTATTGGCAGCCCGTCGGGGCAACGTCACGTGCACGCTCGCGCGAGCGCACACCTTTGGCGCGCAACGAGGCACGGACGCAACGCGCGGAGTGATACATTCTCGTTGCCGAACTCTTGCGTAGCTTCCACAACGTTTCACCGGACGCCTTATTGCGCCGTTTGCTTTGAAGCGAGGTGATCGAGCGCTCTAGGAAACAGTGCAGACAACTGCGAAGGTAGTTTGTGTCGTCTAGGGAAACACCCGAAAGCGTCAGAGCGAAACTTTAGAAATTTTTTGTCACATTTCAGGGAAGGGGTTTTGTTTAAGGATTGGCGAATATTGACGTTTCGAATATTACAACATAACATCTCGTATTCTAAAAGTGAAATAATTATTCTGTACTTTCGACGCTTGAAACTAACCTAATATTTCGCAGAAACCGGCTGTTTGTGTGGTTATACTGTTCTCTGCCTGCTGAACGAAGTATCGCAAACGATCAGCAGTGAAACAACGACAAACGTCTTCGAAGCAACGCAGAAACAAAATGAGTATTAAGCAAGCTTTGCTTGCGGCTTCACGGCTGAAGCCTACATGAGAACCTGCGATTGTTGCCTGCAGTCTGTCATTCAGTGTTTGCGGCGGTCTACAGTCATGTAGCAGATTTATATTTTATACCACAATCAGTGATGTTTTCCTCGCAACAGGCCCTATTACACGTGTCTACGGCACACAGGCCCTTCGACCAGCTTTTTCTGTTCTCTTTCCACAACATCCGATTTTTTATTTGGCAACTGTTTACTTAGCCGCCTTTGGAAAGCTAGCCGTGCAGCAGCTATTCATTCTTGGAAAGATTGTTTGCAACCAGGCTTTAAAGATCATCATTATCAATCTCGTCATCATAGCGTAATAGAAAGATACATCGCCCATCTGGGTGTTCTGTTTACTACTGGACTGCATTGTACTATGGCGGTAGTATTAAATATAATTCTTGAACCCTAATTGGAATGGCTGACAATCCTGCATGTGATGCCTGCTGCTGCGGTGAAAACAATGACGCATCTATTGTGCCGCAGTCCTCAATTAGAAACACCAAAGACAATCTATGTCGAGCGCATTGAGCAGACTAGATGCATCTTCAGCCGCGTGAACAGACAATACTGGAACGCCGTCCCGACCGATAATCGGCTCAGAGGGCAGTGAAGGCACTCTTGTGCTTTCTGAGAAGGACTGACCTGTGGGAGCGCCTCACACTGACCGCATTCCTTTCTCTTTCTTTCTCTCGCTCTCTCTAGCTTCGTTCTTTCTATGTCCTTTTTCCATTTCCCCAGTGCAGAATAGTGCTTAACATCCCTGCCTTCCTTTTTATCTCTCTCTTTCTATTTTGCTATTGTCAGTGCGAAAGCTATTAAACTATCGGCAGTATCAACAGTAGGCAAATTATAGCTCTGCGTGACACATGTGCGTAACCAATTACGTATAATTAACTACTGGCCAGATAAGTTGCGCAGATGAGATAACCGTCAGCCCATTATGGTGACAGAATGGATACCCAGAGAAGGGAAGCGCAGTAGAGGACGGCAGAAGTCTAGGTGGTGCGACGAAATTAGGAAATTTGCGGGTGCTAGTTGGAATCAGTTGGCGCAACACAGGGGTAATGGGAGATCGCAGATAGAGGCCTTCGTCCTGCAGTGGACATAAAATAGGCTGATGATGATGAACTGCTCGCCGTCAGTTACACTTTCTGGTTGTTTTCGTAATTTAACTTTGTTACTTTGTTTACTACGTAACGATCGCTGTTCTTTTTTACTTTTTTTCCTCAGTAACCAATTACATGTGACCAGTGACTTTACTGACGAGACAAGCTGTAACAGAAAACTCAGCTACAAGCACTTCAATTTGGGCGTTAACTATAGTAAATGCCCGCGGTGTCCAATCGACATTGTCCAAAGGGATGAAAAGGTGTGCATGAGTTACCTCCTTCCTACAACTAAATAGCGCTGTACTGCGGGTACGCCTAACTCACGTGAACATAGCCAGCTTGCACATTTGCGCAACTCTGTCGGAAGCTCTCTAAGGCGTGCTTTATAAGCGCTAGAAGCTGTTACTACACATTTATTTGTTGATTACTGCAACCGATGAGTTCTTTGATGAACACTGTAAGATAAGTTTATACCCTTAAAAGTGAACAAGGGCGTAAATATGTTCATAACTCACACTCTTATACTTTTTTTTTTGCTTTTGCAGACAGAATTATTTGCCCATTAAACATGCGTGTTCCGATCAGACTGATACGTGAATTTTACACAGTTAAAGGTTGCAATTGTAGCATACGTACAGTGTTCTTAGGGCTGAATAATACGCAGCTTTACTTTATTTACGTTACATACATGGTCCATCTATTCGAGGAACGTGAACATCTGCTGCAGTTCGTTCTAACTTCTCGTTTAAGTCTAAACGTCGGGCTAGTGAAAAAGAGCTCCAGGGAGGGGGGCGGGGGGGGGGGGGGGGGGGGCTCCACAAGATGTTTGCCGACCAATCGATTGAACAGACGCTTATATACCCGAGTAATTTCTCCTCTTTGAGTATAATCTTGCTCAAGGCGTAGAATTTGGCTGTAACAGCTGATTAAGAAAACCTGCGTTAACTACAAAATAAAATATTCTATTTGCACATAACTTTGTTGTCGAGCCTGCGTCGTTTTTTGCGAAGTTGCTGCTGCCCCAAGTATATTTATCGGAATTTATGTGAAATATCTCCGAAACTTGTTTTTCTCCAACTTTTCGCTGGACTTCCAATGACACGTAAGAGAGCTCGGCATTAAATACGAGCTAAAACAGGAATAATTTCAAATAAGCAAGAAAAAAAAACTGCATTAGCGGCTGAAGTGGACTATACATGTATAGCGAGTTTAGTTTCAGACGTGCTCTGTTGAGTGTCTTTCTACAGTGTTGCCATACTGCTGCTACTGTACGGGCAGCACGTTCCAGTCAGGAAAATGGCTGCCTTTAGCCGTGTCCCCTAAGACAGCCTATAATAACGTGTCAATAAATCATTAAAAAACGAAAAAAAAAACGAAATTTAGACCGCTGAATCTCGTGATCTCACTGGTTAAAAGACAACAGGCGCATGCCTGAAACACGCGCCCTAAGGGCAAAATCTTGAACCAACGGGTTTTATAACTGCAAAACACAAAATGTCAAACACAAAGATGGCGGCGTTATGAACGTTTCAGTGAAGCAGAAGCCTCCAGATCCAATCTTGACGGAACGATAAGGTATTGCACCTGAACATGTGACGAAGCAAAATGCATTACCAAGTTCGTCCACTGGGAGAAATTTGAGCGCGAACGAACCGGAAGTGTCATTTGTTTTATATTGCGTTAACATTGTTAGAGACTTGTTCTTTCATCTTCACCAGCTACCATTTGTATAATTTCTTGGTGCACTTTTTTTTGCTACTTCACACAGTCGTTTTGTTTCATTTATCGCGTCATTTATATTGTTAGATATTTGTTCTTTCATGTTTACTCGCTAACCATGAATAATTTCTTAGAACTCCTTTCTTTTTGCTAATTGCCTGCATCCTCCCCTCATGCAATACTCTTTCGGGAGCCTGTGAGGTAACTAACTAACTAACTAACTAACTAACTAACTAACTAACTAATTAATTAATTAATTAGTTAATTAATTAATTAATTAACTAACTAGCTAATTAACTAACTAGCTAACTAACTAACGCATTAATTAACTAACCAACTAACCAACTAACTAAATAAATAAAATAATTAAATAAATACACCCGCCCCCGTCGTTTACGCAACACCGTATTGCAGTACAGCGGAACGGGGGCCATTATAATATGCGACTTCGAAGTTGACTGACTTGTCGTATGTGGCGGTCGAGGTGTAGTCGCCGTTCCTAGAACGAAGATAAGTGCGAGAATGAGCCAACATCATCGGTCATGGGTAGAATAAATGGTTGAATAACTGAGCAAGTCGAATATAATGCCGGATGAGCTCAGAAACACGGCAGTGTCGAACTTCTTAGCATGCGTTCCGAGAACCCCGTCGCCATATCGCTATCTGGTGTTTCAGCGAACGCTGCCGGTAATTTCTGAACGCAGTGCAGAGAGATAAACAGACTACATTTTTTGGCGCATTCATCGTGCCGGTGGACATCAGGAAATACACGGTAAAAGAGATAAATAAGTACTCAAGAATAAGCCACAGTTAAAGAGCCCCTCGCTCTTTAAGTACACAGTAACGGCTAAATTGTTCTGTTAAGCTCACATAGGAAAGGGACTTTATGAGATTTGTAGCGTTTTTCAAAAAATAGCTCTGCCAATTGTAGCAAGTAGATTTTTAATTTTGGCCATTAAGTTTTGTAGAAACATACTTGGAAATCAGAATATTTAGGAAAAATCAATCCTAAGCGCCAAATTACTGAGCAAAAGAAAAAACGGTATCACAATATTGAAAACTGTACCTTATCCGGCATTTAACGTGAATGAATGTGCTACACGCACTGTACACAGCTCGGAAGTAGTCTGCGAATTTGTGAGTAGGGCATTTCCATAGCCCTTGTAAACATTGGGACATCTCAGCGTAAGCTGTAAACGGTTGTGTATCGCATTTGTATGTGTTAAGAAGCGCAACTAGACGCAGTTTACAGAACTGCGGTGTATCCGTTGTGCTTTAGTGTGCGTGTGCGTGTGTGTGTTTTCATCTTACTGGTGGTCAGGAATTCTCGCGAGCACTCCACAGGACCAAATCAAAATGCTGCTTCCTGCAGTCAGCAAAGTGAGTTTTCTATAGCTTAAATGCAACGCGCGTATTTCAAAAAAGTGTGGCGGTTGTTTCTGTGACGTCGTACCTGCATTGTGCAAGTATTCGAATAGGGAAATTGGAGCTATCCCTGCCGTAAAGCTGGCGCTGAACACTTTTAAAACGCGATTTCTACTTCTGAAAGCCTAGTGAACGCTCACGACATGTCCACTTAGTAAGAACACGGAAAGAGTGAATACAGCGATGCCTCATGGCAACGGAGGGACACGATTTATCGTAACGATCATATGAAGCCTGCGGACAAAGTAGCTTACCGGCAAGCACAGGTGAAATAATTTATTACAGTTAACCTGTAACGTTATTAGAAATATTAGAAGAAAACAATACTTTTTAGTGCTGCAGGGAGGGGAACCCTCTACATCTTCATGGCGCGCGCAATGATCTATTCGCATACGGCGCTGGCTGTTCCCTTTCCATTTTCGTGGGTGCTCGGGCATGTGTACTATAAGCACAGCCGTGAATCATACTTGAAAAAAAAAATAACAGCTCTCAAACAGTGACGAAAAAAGCACACACACGAGTGCTCATTTGTGTACCTGCTTTTTCATGGTATTGGCCTATTTTAGCGCCGCCTGAGTGTACGGGATCGAATCGCGCCTGCGGAAGTCCCGTTTCGATGAGGACGAAATAAAAAAAAAAGAACGCCCGTGTATTATGCGCTGCAGGCACGTTAAAGGCCCCCTAACCACGCTTGGCCATTTTAGACAGACACGCTGACGCGTAGACCGCGCAAACCGCTGCGAATTCGGTCTCTTGCAAGGAACGTTGCCCACGACCTCACCTGCTCGAGAATGGGCACTCGCGAGCCCAACACAGGTGGCAGTTCAAAGGAGTGCAATGCCCGCGAGCTTTCGCGGTGACACATGTGAAGACGCGGAATAGTGGCTGGTGCAGTGCGAAGGCTCAGCTAAGATTAATCAGTGGCGTCCCGACCAGGAAGCTTTCCAACGTGCACTTCGCTTTTGAAGGTAGCGCAACGACACGCTTTTGTAAAAACCGCGAGGTGTCATTTGCCGACGTGGAAAGTAGTTTTGTCGTCGGTTGCTTGATGCTTTCGGAAAGACTGGTCACCCGAGATGATGCACAACGCCTGCTCGAGTAGCGAAGTATTAAAAAGCCCACGGAAAGTGTGTCTACGCTTTGCCGAGGAACATGGAAGGTTTAATTTGCCGCGCGGGTCCAAATATGCCTGACTCAAAGAAGCTGAGCCATCTCGTGCACGGCGTCAACGAGCAGCTCTTCGCTGCTCTTGTGTACAACCCACTTATGCAACCGTGAACGAATTCACGGAGAAGTGCCACAGCAATCGAGTGGGCGCTCCGGCATCGTTGCCGGTAGTACGAACGAATGCTCACTAATGGTGCGACCACATGAGCCACGCAGTACTGGCCATGGCCGACGAGAACTCGCTGCGCCAACTGATAAGGGATGCCTCATTTCATTTATTTTCACCTTAAAGGCCCAGAGGCATTACTTAAAGGAGGGCTATAATCTTTGTGAGAATGTTAGGACAAATTTACAGAGCAGTAAAGAAACAACGATAAACAAAAACAAGTCAGGAACAGGAACAATTGCGGAAAAAGGGGAAAATCGTGTTGGAGTAAGGGTGGGTAGGATCGGTACTTAATGTGGTTACTAAACATTTCGCGGAACGTTTTACGGTCAGTGCATGAGACGATATCTTCTGGGAGACTGTTCCAATGGGTTATTGCGTCGGGGAAGAACGAAGTGTTCACGGCAGATGATCGGGTGCTAATGTGTGCTATGGGACGACTGTGGCTTTGGCGAGAGGATGTACGTAAGGGTGGATTTAACAGATAATGCCTGGAGTGTGGATGGTAATAAAGGTGGGAAGCAAGCAGAGACGAGAGGTAATCCGGTGGGAAGCAAGTTAAAGCTGTTCAAGTGTACGTTTTAGAGCGGTTATGCTGTGTGCGAGGAGATTGCGAAGGCAAAACAGCGACGCCGAAGACACTCACAGTCAGCTTTGGCCGCTGAAGTCACACGCCGAGAAATCCGACATGCTTTTGCATCTCCCGAGAAACTATCTGAACCGCGACCCAAGCCACGCTTCGAGACGTGCATACGGGTACGCAGACACTCTCCCTCGCCCGCTGCCTATACCAGGCACGGTAGACAACCGGTGCTTCGATACCATGCCTGGCTTAGTATCGAGGTGCCCTACTTGACCTATGACGTACGGAGCGCGGCCCCGACAGACTCCTCCGTCTTCATCCGTAGCTGCGCACAAATTCGTCGGCGCCATCTTGCTTTTTATTATTGGATGTGCGGTTTGTCCTTGCTTTGCCTCATCTGTCAGCTGCTGGGAGTCCGCACTGAAGAGGAAGCGTTTCTTGGCGTACGATGCCGGTATTCTCCCTGCCATGGATAGCACGGAAGAGACCTTGATCCGCGAATGCGTTGGCCAGACGTGCTCAAGCAGTAGTGGCAGCTAGAGCGAAGACGAGTGGCCGAATGCTCAGCGCGCAAGAATGAATGAGTAAATTCAGTATGAAAATGAGAACGTTCGCTTTTGTGGGGGTGGGCGATGACGGAGGATTACTACGGGCCTTGATACTCGCAGTCGGAAAAAAAAATTAGATCAAATGATTCGGTCTCGTCTAGGCACCTCGTCAAAGTCACGAGAAAAACAAGTGCGGCCCTTACAGGAGTCTAAACGGCAAGGAATTTTCCACGGTTAGTTTCGCTTTCGCTTCTGCTAGGTTGTGACGTCATGGCGCAGTGTGTTATCACGTGGCAGCAGTACTGTGCGGCGTTTTGGCACACGTTCCGGCTCAATCGGTTGTCCGCTATTGCTGCTACACCGGCGCTCACAATGACTGGCGGCATATGAGGCGGCAGAGTGGGTAGGATCGAGCGTCAAAACATAGCAATGTCCTGCACCCACACGACCACATACTGTCACGACACCGCATCTTCCTGGAAACCAAAACTGGTTGTATAAAAGCTGTCACAATAATTTAATTATGGCGCCCTGAGGCTAGCCACTATCTTCTTTTAGTATTTAGTGGCGTAGAAGCTTCACTTATAGCATAAAAAAAAACGGATACCCGAAAATATGATGTCAGTATACCCCTTTAAAAATTATTCTGAACTTTACTAAAACAACATTTCTTTTATTGTTACCACTTTTTGCGTTACTAAACAACTGTCCGATGCGTATTCACACTACAGAGCCTAAATCGTTCGAAAGCGATAAGGTTGCGTCATACTTAATTTAGAAACTTACCACTTCCCTTTTCTACGTCAAGGTACCTCTCCTTATTAGTATCTGCAAAATAAGAAGGGAGAAAACAACGTAAATGTGAAAGTCCCTGTAATCAATCTGTCCACAGCCTAACGCGCGGCAAAGCTGTTAACAAGGATCGAGCCTGTCAAGCGCAGCTCCAAAGTGATCTCAGTCCTCACCTTGATTAGAAAACAAAAGCGATACTAATGATAGGCGATCACAAGAAAGAGGTGCACAGATGAAGGAAGCTTACGCTGATCACCCTGCCTACATACAGCACCAGCCAATCAAGTTGGCACAGGTGCATGGGAATCCAATTACCTGCAGTAACTAATAGGAGTAACATGATCTGTGAACAGGTACGAACTTCCATCTAACCCCCAAACCATGAGCCAGTATGAAACAAGCCACAAGCTTAGTGAACCTAAACCGTGAACAAGCACTAGCCAATAACCAAACTGGAGATAATCATTAGCAATAAAGTGCGAACCAACTGCCAATAAACCAAAACGATAAACCAGTATGAAACAAGCACCTGTAATGCGTACGACTCGACAGGTTAAAGCATCATGATACAGGAGTTACCAACAGCGACTAAGAAACCTGAACTATGAACAAAAAGGAGCCAACTACTTACTAGCAGAAACCATGAACAAGCATGAAACAAGCCACGAACTGAGTAACATGGACCGTGAAGAGGAGGGACGGGGAAGAGGGGGGGGGCGCGGGGGCATGAGTCAACAACCAAACTAACGTGAACGATGAAGAAACACCACCCAAGTCCCAACTGAAACCACGAACCACGGGACCTATACACACAACAGAAAAAAAAGTAACCGAATGCAACTACAGTTACTTTCATCATAAACGTAATTGATTAGTTACCAATTGCTTTACAAGGAAAGTAATTGGCAATTATGAAAGCGCAGTAGATAACTCTTAGTCCACTTTTCTTCCGACCCTGTTGGAAGAAATCTGTTGGAGGTACAACCCAAGATCCAGGAAAGGTATTTTATTGTATGAGAGCGCACCCTCTAAGCTCGTAAAAACTGTTATTCTGTCAACCTGCACAGCAGCCCTCGAGAAGTCCTGTCCGCACCAGATGCAGCATAGTTTCAACGCCCAGTGGGACAACGAGTCTTCAGCGCATGTGAGAGTCCGCTTCAAAAGTACAAGGAATGCAACCCTAAGGTGAAGGAAAGGGATAAGAAGACAGTCTAAGTTATCCCACACCTGGCACAATTTATTCGACAATGTTAAGGAGGTTGCGAGTAGGTCCGGCGTGAAGGTAGTTTTTCCGGTGCCTTGCAAGTTAGGACAGATTTGCTCGCTGATGTCCCAAGAGAAAGTGAGTGCGTCAAGAAGCATACTATTTTTTTTTTCACGAATTGTCTATGCGCTGCTGTCTAGCGTACTCCTTTATCTTGTGCGAGAGAGTACGCTGGGCAAACGGGGCGCTGTATTAATGATCGCACGCGAGAGCGCAGTCTGGCTGTAAGGAGTAACAATGGTGCACATCTAGCTGTCCATTGCAGGAGTTGCGGCTGCTCACCACAGTTCGATCGAATTGGAGTGAAGGCAGAAGGACGTGATAGGACAGAAAAGGAAATTACTCAAGCTTTCTTCCTCACGCATCATAAGGACGAGTGCGAATACACGCCTTCGTTTTTCACTCTCAGACAAGGAAGTTGCTTTTCTCGATGGCCACATGTGAGTTTTAAAGTTTCTGCATTCCTTTTCGTCATGAACGTTGCTCTCACCATCATCTGCTTTTCTAATATTAAGGTTAAAACCTTATTTGTCTCATCATTCGGTCGACCTTCAAAGTCCTTGAGCGAAAATGTGTCGTCTACACGAAAGGTACAAAAATTATCATCATCAATGGCTCGTACCCCCGTAAGCAAGCAAGATAGGTGAAAAAGATGGGTGATAAAGGGAATTAAGGGGATGACTCATGCGAGTTCAAGGCAATAGAATTAAGCTTGATGTGTGATCGAATTAAGAGGGATGACTAAGCGAATTAGGCGGATGTGTACGTCGTGTTTCTGTCTTTAATGCATCGGCACTTGGGCTTCCACCTTCATGTCGTCTTAGGTATAACATAAGAGACTCTGTGGGTTTTTGGTGTCAGATATAGTTAACCCTGCATATGCGTTTTGTCAGTTGTGTTTGTTTTTTCATTTTTACTGCGTGCTCTATTGTCCTTCCTATATATTTTCCCCGGTTTATTTCGGTTTTGTTGTTGGTGCGCTTTAAGATGGCCTTTAAGGATGTATTTTTTTATGCTGTATCAAAAAAGAATCGAAACTGAAAGATAGTGTGCACACTTCGTGTTGGTGGTGGCAATATTATTTTCTAGGTTTTGCGCATCCGGGTGGCGCTTGTGATTAGGTTGACTACATAAAGGCATTCTGTCGTTTCATGAAATAGACTTGATAGTCAGCGCTCCGTCCTGTCCTTTTTTTTTCTTTTCTTGTGCATCTTGCGCAGCACGTTTATAATTCAAATCTTATGAAGCATGATAAGGCGTTCATATGTACGCCTCAAAGCCGGTGACTGAATAGATAGCAGTTGAAAATGCGACGAGGGTTTGAAGTGGCGATCGTGGCTGCCGTATATGAATCGTATTGCTTTTTTTTTCATGCATTCGAGCTTGTTTACATAATGATAGTGGGGAGACCAAGTTATCAAACCACATTCAAAGATGATCGACTATAATGAATTACGTCATAAATCACTTCATCCGGCAGAATGAGAACGTCACTGCCATATGGCTTTTTTCATTATAAACGTAGGTTTTGTAATCGAAATTTCGACGGGACACCGTTTTATCACGTGAAAACACCATCAGTAGATCTGGTCATGGAACACTGTGAAGTGCAAAGAAAATATCCATAGTTGTTGATCACAAAGCTTTTGGATCTCTGGCTTCTACATTGTCTACGTGTAAATATATTGTAAATAGACTCGTACGTCTATTACCCCGCACCTCCACCAAATTAATGTTACGTGTAGCTGACGTACGAGTCTACTTACAATATATTTACACGTAGACAAACGGTGGCAATGATGGCGACGCTATATCAAGCGGTGACCACGTCGTCTTCCTTCTCCTCAGTGCAGCCACACTGCGGCGGCTGTTCCGTAGCAATATTATGCAAAAAAAGAGGTGAGGCGTGCAGACAGGACACAAGAGTAGAGAAGTGGACAACACGAACGCCATTCGTGTTGTCCATTTCTCACGTTCGTGACCATGTTCGTGGCATTCGTGTTGCCCACTTCTCTACTCGTGTGTCCTGTCTGCACGCCTCACCTCTTTTTTTGCATAATGAACCCTTAGCAACTAGCTCAGCTTTCTGTCGCTCTGGTTTCGATATCCCTTGTTTACAATCACAGAAAAGAAAATGTTGGCGTTCCGAGGACTTAGAGATCCCTTGTTGACAGTCCCATGATTGCGAATGTAATTCTTTTTCTTTGAGTAATTACGGCCAATGGCCGCTTTACTACTGAACCAAAATGCAAACAATAACGAATGACTTACTTGTTCCGCTCCCATCTTCGGCGTCTACGAGAGAAACGAAGGAAACACACATTAGGTACACAGGCTATGCACTGAAGGCCGACGGCAGGCCGACGTTGTAACAGCATGCCAACCATTCTATATAGAGTTGCTGTGCCAACTGGGCTTGCTTCTAACGACACCTTGTTATAACTGACCCCTACGTCACAATTGTGGTGCGTAACTCGCGGTTTGTGTGTTTTGGGTGTCACGTGGTGCTCGCTGACGTCAGTTGCCGCGACTTTGTGGGGATTTCTACGGTGCTTCGGGTCACGCGGAAAAAGAAAGACATGCTACTACTGGCATGAGAAGACTCCTTAGCCCACCTAAAAGGGTATAACGATCACCCCCCTCCCCCCAGTCACTTGGAAAGGGGATAATGTCCCCTCGGAGAGGAGATGATGGATCATTGAGGACGATGCAACGAGCTATGGAAAGAAGAATGATGGGTGTAACATTAAGGGATAAGAAAAGAGCAGATTGGGTGAGGGAACAAACGCGAGTTAATGACATCTTAGTTGAAATCAAGAAAAAGAAATGGGCATGGGCAGGACATGTAATGAGGAGGGAAGATAACCGATGGTCATTAAGGGCTACGGACTGGATTCCAAGGGAAGGGAAGCATAGCAGGGGGCGGCAGAAAGTTAGGTGGGCGGATGAGATTAAGAAGTTTGCAGGGACGACAAGGCCACAATTAGTACATGACCAGGGTTGTTGGAGACGTATGGGAGAGGCCTTTGCCCTGCAGTGGGCGTAACCAGGCTGCTGCTGCTGCTGCTGCTGATGATGATGATGATGATGATGAAGACGGGACCAAGTAGTGGACCCGTCTTACAACCGGCAGAACAATGTTTGTTCACCAGCTAGGAAACTCGGCACAGTTAGGTGACCTCGAAGGATACATAAGCGGTTACGTCTCTCCCTTACACTCTTTATTCAATCTATCGCTCATAATTCAAAGAAATGTTTAACTTTTTGCAAAAGTTGTGTCTTGTCCTGGCCCGGCTGTTTAGCCTTCTCACGCCCATGGCCAGTTTTCCCCCATCGTCTATCACAACGCAACGCAAGGCTCGAGGATCTGACGTCGTGACAGCGTGTTGTCCGTTGTCAGTCAGTAGTAAGGGTACACAAGCTGGTCTAGTTGCTTTGTGTTCAAAGGATCCATTGTTCCAGCGGTAATGGTTTAACATGGAGACAGAGACAAAAAAGACGAAACAACCGCTAGTCTACCAACCAGTTGTTTACTTCCAGAAAAAGAAAGGCAAGGTATACGTGAATGAAAAGCGATATCTCCCAAGCCTAGTGGGACAGGTAAACTGAAGCGCTAATAAGAAGACATTCGTGCACTGAAGGCGTGACGCTACGTATGGACGGTTACTAAGCACTATTTCGACAAGTGCAAGCAGATTTAACGGAAGAGGATGTTCAAAATGTTCTTTCGGTTGTGTGGAGTGCTCCATAGGTCTGAAGTTCACTCGCGACATGCCTCTTGGCGATCAGCTGCAGCTCTTGAATATTTCTCTCGTCTTCAGTAAAGGCCACGTGTGCACCGCTGCGAGAAAGGTCTACTATATTGTGAGTCTTCTCAAATCCTGCCCCTATGGGATGGCCCTGAATGTCCTAACAAAGCAGGCTACCCAAAGGAATTGGTGGTCACAGTGGTTGGATGCCTCGCTATTGAAGTGAGGTGAGGTGGAATCTTTGTAGGCATTTCCCAAGATGTTCACGTATGCCTTCTGTACTCCTTGATTACGCAATTCCCCCATGACTGCTGGTGTCTCTACTGAATCAAATGCCTTTTCATAATCTATGAAAGCCATATTGAGAGGCTGATTGCACTCCACAGATTTCTCAGTTGCCTGATCGATGAATGGGATCCGTTGTAGAATATCCCTTCCTGAAGCCTGCCTGTTCTCTTGGTTGATTAAAGTCAAGTCTTACACGTTTATATGCTAACCATCACGTAGCAGTTGAAGGGCTGTAGAGCCAAAGTTCTTCATAGTATTATTTATAATAAGCTATATGTGATTTAAAGAGCTACAGCTGAGGCATAGTTCATTGCACAATAACTAAATAAATGTGAAAGCATGCATCCGTGTCCTTCTCGCTACAAGAAATTCTGCAGTGTATTTGCCGGCGTGCATGTGTGAAGAGTGTGCACCGGTAATTCTTATTAGTGTTTACCCCTTGCAAATACTTTGCCTTTTCTGGAAGTAAACCACTATTTCATGGTCTCCCGCCTGTTCTGTAATTTCTCGCTGCAGTGTCTTCGATATAATTGGGTTACGCCGGAAAAACACGTCCTTTGTCTTTCTGATTGAACCAATCTTTTAAAAATCGTATTTAGTATGTAACGCGACTGAGAGTGTTCAGGTGAATTTCGGACATTACTAGAACAAGTAGTCGCCGTGTTCGGTTATCTAATTCATAACCTTACACTAATTAACTTTATAATTTATGCTGAAATTAGAACCGAGCTTCTGTTCAGCATGAAGCCTTTAGGCCAACATAACTTTCGAGAATAGCGTCCACCCAAAAGTGCTGCGTATACTTCGGTGTTTCAGTTAATACCACGCTAAACGCCTGTTTCACGCTGTTAGGGGAGAAATTAGGCGCAGTGCCAGTGCATATTTTACAAGATTTCGAGAACGGATAGATTTATACTACCATTAGTCTTGAAAGTTCTGCACTTCGTCATCGTTTAGGCATCAGTCACCTTCATCACTACAATTCAAACATGAGTCCAAACGTGGGTGATTACAAGTTGATTCGCGATACACTTCAACTGACCTTTTCGATTCGATATTTTTTATGCGAGCAATACCCTCCTGTTTCAGTAATGCTGGAGACATAGAAAATATCACGTGCCATAGGTGACTTAAAAATTATTTACGGATGTAGAGACACGTGATGGAAGGCGTCGCGTCTGCGTCGTGCGGTGCAGTGGAACGTTGAGTCGCGACTTTTAGGAACGAAATACGGTTGCCAGCTCTGTGTAAACGCTAAATGTGCGATTGCACATGGCGGAAACGACACCAATACCGACATGACGTCGACATGATGCCGACGCCAGCTCTGGGCTGACTAGATTATAGACCGTTTCGCTGAGCGACATTTTGTCACGCTGGGACGACGCTGGCGCCACCTGCGACAGCGAGTCGTCTTTGTGTGGCAGACTTGCGCACCGACGAAACCGACGAAACAAGTCTGCCAACCGTCGTTCAACCCGTCTTCGCTAGATCGGCCACTGAGCAAGAACATCGTGTCGACAACGTGATTGCCTATTCAATTATTTATTTATCCAAGCTCAAAGGGAGTCCGAAGAAGAGTACATTAAAATGAACGATTTACATTCCTCGCCATCCGCCTAGTCGAGCTTGAGCCATAGCCTCAGGCTGCTGTAGACCAATATAAAGCATCTCTAATCGCTTTTGATGGTTTGGCTCTCGATGTTAACTGCGCCACGTAGCTCGAGGCGATCACTGTTAAGGAAATCGAGAGTTATGCAACAGCTTTTTTCTGAGTGATTGTTTCAGAAAGCTCACACAGAAGTAGCCGATAAAATGGTCCGAAATGTGCGCCTATTTCTTTCTTTTAAGCATTATTACAGTGGCTACATTTGACTATAGAGCGGTTCACAAGTGCAACGTAAGCGTGACGAGTGCTTTTGCAGGCAATGGCCGTCTTATGTACACATTCACCTTATCGACACCAAATGGTCAGGCTGCCGCATCGTATGTCTGAAATGCAATGTCCGAGATGACCAGGTAATATAGGAAACGTTCTGACAGGAACAGCATCGAAAATGTTTGCGTATGCTAAATGTGCAGGCATTGCTTTATTTTTTAACCGAGTTATTCGATAGATAGCGGGATCTTGTGCATTGCAAGTGTAGCAGACCTATGTGCGATTATACCCATAAGCTCGTGATGTCCAAGCCGCCCATTTTCACGACTCCCAGTTTCGAAAACCAAACTTGAGTTTAGACGCGGCTCGCAGCAAGCAGTATGAACACAATTCAACACGTGCTACATTCGAGGCGTATTTTGTCACTGGCGAGAAGGCGCTATTCCCAACTTTTCTCAGCCGATATCATCTGCCATCGACAACTGCACGTTGACACCCTCCCACACCTCCCGTGCGACTGTCTGGAGATAACCTGAGAGGATGCATCAGGCACCTGCACCAGCACGTTTGAAGAAGGGGAATAGCCCAACTAAGGACCCCCGAACCTTACTCTGGCCTAACCGGACTACTCACAAGTGGTGATCATACTTCATCACCCCGTGGATGCATTTACCTCTTACCTTTCACCCCCTTGAAGCCATGGGGCTCATCTTCTTTTAATAAGGCCTTCTGACCGACCTACCGACCGATTGACTGGCTGACTGACAGATACCAAAATATTGAGAAAAAAAAAACTAAAAAGTGTCGGTCGCACTTACTTGCGTACGCGCCGGACACCATAATGAGCAGAATAATCATGATGATGAGCAGGAGCAGGATCGTGCAGCATATGAGGGGGATGATTTCGTCCGGGTACGAATCTTCGTCCTCAGACTGCGGCCTATAAGAAAAGTGAGGGCACAGCGAGGGGAAAAGCTTACTCCAGGACTCCCACATAACATTCCCCAGATCTGAACACAAATTCTTAAACTGCTCCAACTTAGCGAAAGTAGCTTGATGCGTGGGTCTACGAAAAGCACTCGTCCTCCACTCCAAATTCAGTATAGCTACGAGCCGCTGTGTAACGCACGTACTGATGTCGGTAAGATGTATTAGGAACTCGTTACGGAAATATATCCTAAAGTGAAACGACATCACCACCTATGGGGGCAAGTTACACTCTTTGATTGATTGATTCTTTATTGGTTTATCACATATACATGTGATGGGAGGCGAAGGGAAAAGCCATTCAAGGATGGCTTGAGGGAGTCCTTCGCCCCCACGCTGGCAAAGACAACAGCAGAGGCACACACGTCCTGTTCACATGGTCGCACACTTTTGCAAAACCATCATATTAAGCACAACATTGCCATAAACCTTGACAAAACCATAAAATTAAACACATTAGTTACTGTCCTACGTAGGGCAACATGCGTTAACATACTTTACTTCACCTCAGCATCGAATGACAGCACATTTCATAACAATGTACGGTTAGTAATAGTGACATTGAAACAATATAATTAAATAGCAATCGTGAACAGCTCTAGTGGTCAATGTTACTCTATGTGCACTCTATGTGTGCACTCTATGTGTGCTGCCCTGATAGAAAAGCGACTAACGTTTCTTTGGGACATGCCGGGTTCAGCTGACGCCACGTTTGCTTTATGCATTTATTCCCCTTACCGCGACACGACATTACAGTGTGGAAGGAACCATTCTAGTACAGAGGCAACCGTTGCACGTATATAACGCTAAATGCATAGATACACGTGATGCTAATAGGAAATGTCAGATCACGCATAATACAAATTTCAGGTCATAAAAGATGGACAAGAATATAGAGCCACTGAAAGAAGGGTAAGTCGATAACGTAAGAAAAATGGTAGAATCGAAACCAACAAATAACCACGGAGGGTGAGCAAAACATGAGCGCACTGGGTGACAACTCTCATGAGATTGCCCACACACAAACATAATGCGCATGATCACTTTTTTTTTTAAATCGCTAGTGAGTAAAAGCAAAACAGAGTCGATTCACGCAGTGACATAAAATCACATGATGTAAAACGAAACAAAAAAATCAATAATACACCGGGAAAAAACAAATGTACAGCTGCTGTGCTTTTCTGAACACGCGCGCATTTCAGCACCGAAACGTGAACGTGGATCATTCTTAAAAGAAGAATAAAACGGATCGTTGCAAGGAATCGGTATGTCTAAAGTATAATAATACATTTTGATTTGATTGGTGTCAGAATATTTATCCAGATGCATCGTGCAGTGTATAGTTACTTGAAGGACCATAACGGTGTACGTTCCATACTTGCTGCTTGTTGGGGCAGCTCGATCTACGGCATAGCTAATATAGTAGTAGATGCACAGAAATGGCCACACGTTCTAGAAATCTCGCAGGAGAAATGTTAGGTTTTAAGCAAAGGAAACGCAATGATCAAAGGTACCTGACGTAGACTTTCTTTCTCCGGTAATAGCTCAAGAAAGATACGGCCAAGAGCGACAGAAGCGACAAGACAGTCGCCGAACTCGAAACTTGGAGGTTTATTGCAATGAAAACAATTTTATAAACACAATCAAGCCACTTTGAACTCCAAGAATGCGTTACAACAAGCACAACTGTAATGACAATTTGCGGGTGCATGCTCACACGACCCGGGCGTCAAGATTATGCGCGCAAAGATCTTTCAAAGCGTTGTCAAGAAAATCAACTTGTTTGCCTGACCACGACGGCGAGGGATGCGACTGGCACACAAATCTTTTGCCATCCGTATGTGGTGGGCGTCGACGATTTCCATGATGAGTTGATTAAAGATCAGGCCTGATCCTTGAAAGCGTTGTCAAGGAAACGCAATTCTTCGCCTAGCAAAGACACTGTGGAATGAGTGATGCACAACACTATTGCTTCCATATATGGTGAGCCTCGACCATTTCTACGATGAGCTGATTACAAGCACAGTGATTTCGGCGCCTGTGTCTTCGCTGCCTTCATTCTTGTCTGCATTTGTGTTGCACTCAACCTTTGTCCAACACATTGAGGAAAAGTAGATGATCGTCCTCTGTGTGAACAGATCAGTACTGGAGCACCGTCCCCACCGATCAACGGCTCAGAAGGCAGTGAAGGCACATTTGCGCTTTCTCAGAACGTCTGGTTTGCACGAGCGGCTTTGACTCAATGACTGTCTGTGCATGTCTCTATGCCCTCTCTCTCTACCTTCTCTCTCTTCCCCTTCTCACTTCCCCCAGCATCGGGTAGCCAAACAGACTCTTGACTGGTTAACATCTCTGCCTTCCTTATATCCCCCCCCCTCTCTCTCTCTCTCTCTTGTGTTGCGCTGTTAGCCAAGATGAAGCTAAGCCGACTCTCCGGAATGCCAGTTCTATTAAGCACGTTCTTACTCGCTCTACGGTGCAAATTCTGCAGATGCAAGCGAGCACGGGTGTCTGCCGGTCCCAGCTGCCACGCGAGTAACACGTCGTGGTGTAAATTGAACTCCTCGGAGTTCAATTTATTGTTTGACTCCCGACCATACGAACAAACCCAGTAGGCCGGGAAGGCATCATCATCAGCCGCAGCCTATCTTTATGTCCACTGCCCAGGACGAGCGGCTCTCCCACCGATTTACAATTACCTCTGTATTGCGCTAGCCGATTCCAACTTGCGCCTGCAAAGTTCTTCATTTCATCACCCAACCTAATTTTCTGCCGTCTTCGACTGCGCTTCCTGCACCCTTGGCTCCCATGATGTAACTCTAACGGGCCACCGGTTACCTAACCGACGCATTACATGGCCTGCTCAGGTGCATTTTAGAGCGCAACTCTTGGGCGTCCGTTCCTGAGGCGAGCGTCGGCGTCGTACCTCGTAACCGAGCGAACGAGCACAGAGAAAGATGAGAGCGAACGCGGAGCGCAGCGAGCGATGAAAGACGGCGAGAGACAAAATAGCGCGAGGAAGAAAACAGAGGAGCCGGTTGCAGCGGAACCATGAGGGGGAAAGTGGAAGAGGTGGGTATGGCGAAACGTGAGAAGAAAAGCGTAGTACCGCGCAAGACGGACTACGGCGACGATAGCGCGCCTCGTTACGCTCACTCGCCTACGCTCTGTTCGCGGGGGCGCGCGCATCAAGGCGCTCTACACGCCGTCTGTTCACCAAAGCGCTGCGTGAGCGGAAGTCTGTCTGCGGCGGCGGCGCCTGTGAATCGCGCCCACGCGCCAGGTGCGCGCTGCTTCTCGCGATCTCCCGATTAACGAAGCAGTCGCGCCCCAATTCGCTCCGTTTGGAAAGTGCCGCACGAGACAGGTTGCTCGCACCAGCCAATATATCGCGAAATCAAAACACGTATACAGCTGCGCTCAAATTTCACATTAGGGGGTAGAATCGTCGGGGAACCTCTCTTAACGCCGACTAGAACATCGGCTATTCCCGTTTGCTCGCTGATCCACAGCGATCTCTTCCTGTCTCTTAACGCTACGCCTAACATTTTTCGTTCCATTGCTCTTTGCGTGCTACCTAAATTGTTCTCGAGCTTCTTAATTATCTTCAGAGTTTTTACCCCCCTATATTGGTACCAGTAGAATGCACTGATTGTACACGTTTCTTTTCAACGGTAGTGGTAAGCTCATAGTCAGCATTTGGTCACGCCTGCGGTATTCACTTCAACCCGTTTTTATGAATAAATTCTGGAGTTTTACGTGCAAAAACCACGCATGATTGTGGGGCACGCCATGATGAGGGATTCCGGATTATTTTCGACCCCCTGGGGTTCTTTACCGTGCATCCACTGCGCGTCGCACTGACGTTTTTTTTTTTTTTTTTTTCATTTCGCCCCCATCGAAATGTGGCCGCCGCGACAGGGATTTGATCCCGCGCTCTTGGGCTCAACAGCGCAACACCAAAACCTCTACACTACCATGGCGGGTTCAACCAATTTTTATTCTTCAGTAATTTTCCTTCTCATAGTCAGGATCGCCTTTGAGTAAAACACGCTCCCGTACAGACCTCAAAGGCTGACTGAAGATCATGAATTCTTGCTTTCTTGCAAGGCTATTGAACATTACCTTCGTCTTCTGCATATTAATATTCAAACCCACTCTTGCACTTTTTTCTGATAAAGTCCTCACAATCGTGTGTTGCAATTCATCTCCAGTGTTGCTGAACAGGACAATGTCATCTGCAAACCGAAGGTTGCCGATATATCGCCGCTGATCCTCGCTCCCAAGCCTTCCCAATCTAATCGCTTGAATACTTCTTTGAGCATGCAGTGGATATCATTGGAGAAATTGTGTCTCCCTGCCTGACCATTTTCTGGATAGGTAATTCTCTGCTTCTGTTGTGGAGAAACAAGAGAGCTGTGAAACATTTGTAGATATTTCGCAAGATATTCACGTACGCCTCCGGTATTACGTGATGCCTCCATGACTGTTAGTGTCTCTACTGAATCAAATGCTTTTTTTTCATAATCTATAAAAGTAATACAAAGAGGCTAATTGTAGTGCGCAGATTTCTCAATTACCTTATTGATGACATGGATGTGATCCACTGCAGGATATCCCTTCCTGAAGCCAGCCTAATCTCTTGGTTGATTTAAGTCAAGTATTGCCGTGATTCTATTGCAAATTATATTGGTGAATATTTTATACAATACTGAAAGCAAGCTAATTGGTCTATAACTCTTCAATTCTTTAACGTCTTCCTTATGGATAAGTATAATGTTGGCGTTCTTGCAGCCCTCCGGTACACTTGAAGTTGTGAGGCATTGCGTTGAAAGGGCCGCAAGCTTTTCAAGCATAATATCTCATCCAATTAAATTGACTGTTATTCCAACTTCTCCTGCAACTTCTCCCCGAGCCAAATCTTGCAACGTCGTTCTAACTTCATCATTAGTTATGTAAGGAGCCTCTGTATAGTGTTCATCACTACTTCAAATGAAGGTAGCATGGCTGCTATGGGTATTCTACAGATCAATACAGAATCCTGCTCTGCTTTTACTATGTCATCGAAATTGCAGATGACAATAATTACGTTGCTTATTTTTCACTGAATACATCTTGCCTTGTACTATGCGACGCTTTCTTCTCACTGATTTCATGCTGCGGCTGTCTTTTGCTGCTCTTTCAATCTTTCCCACGTTATAATTCCGAATCCCTTACTTTCTTCTTCATTAGTTCTGATAGTTCAGCGAATTCTATCTGATCTCTCGAGTTAGACACTCTAATGCTTTGTCATTTCTTTAATAGGTCCTTTGTTACTTGTGAGAGCCTACCTACTGGTTGCCTTGGTGCCTTACCTCCAAACTCGCTGCTTCTGAAGTAAGCCCCTCGTTGCGGTTTAATTCATTCCCTCTAAGTTCATCTTCTTGCACTAAAGCTGCATATTTATTTGTGAGCACGAGCTTGAATTCGTCTGGTTTTACCCTTACTGCATCCAGGTTGGTCTGTTTCTTCTCGGCGAAATTTACTCTTTTCCACCTCAAATTGAGGGAAATCCTAGTCCTTACTAACCTATGCTCACTGCCCTTTAACCTACCTATACACTTCTACACCCTGCACTATGCTGGGACCGGCAGAGAGTATGAAATCTATTCAACTTCTTGTTTCTCCGTTAGCGCTTTTCCAGGTCTACTTCCTCTTACTTGGCTTCCTGAAGAAGATATTCCTATCCGGGAATTCCGGGAAAAGAGTCTATTTCTTTCCGGGAATTCTACCAACATCTCCAGTATTCCAAGAATCAATGCCGTATTTACCAATTGCTGTTTTCCCAACCTGCTTTTTCCCACTTTTGCATTGAAGTCACCCAGGGCTACAGTATAACGAGTTTGCACCTTCCTCATTGCTAACTGAGCATCTTCATAAAGCTGTTGTATTTCTTCATCGTCGTGACCGGAGGTTGGAGCGCATGCTTGTGTCACCTGTAATCTGTATCTCCTATTTAGCTTGATTGCAACGACTGCTACCTTCTCATTAATGCTGTAAAATTCATCAACGTTGCCCGCTATGTTCTTGTGGATTAGAAATCTCACCCCGTTTTCTTTCTTATCTGACAAACCTCCGTAGCAGAGGACGCGGCCGCTATAGTCAGCGCTGGATAAGCCTCACCAGTTCCTCTGGCCTCACTAAGGCCTGTAATATCCCAGGCAACGCTTGATAATTAATCAGAGCCCTGCTAAGCTCGCTTCACCCGAGAGGGTCCACATGTTAAACGCTGCCAGGTTCAGTTTCCAGTGTCGGCTTGTCCGGGTACAGAGATTCTTAGCACTATCTGGCACGTCGCAGGTCTGACCGCCACCTTGGTCAGGTGCTCCGTTTTTTCTGGGGACCGGGGGCCATGGGTTAATTGCAAGAGTCGTGAGGGAAGTAGTGGTCGAATACTGCGCCAGGGAGGTCAATACCTGCTCTGCTGAAGGAGTGTCTTTGTTGAAGTGAACCTTCCGTATTCGGTTTCTCCGGACTAACATAGCCCCACTAACTCTCGGCATTTTTGGCGGTGTCAAGCGCAACTCCAAGACTGAAAATGTAGCGGACTGGTCGAAGACTCGAGCTCCCGGCCTTCAGATTAGAAGAACCAGTGTTCTACCTCTGCTCCAAGCCACACCCCGGACAGCATACCCGAAGTTATTCGTTACCTTTAGTTAAATGCAGAAATAACCACATGAATGGACGTATATGAAAGGGAATTAAAGATATGTTGCCGCCCGTGGAAGCTGAACCCTCATGTTCCGCATTACTCATGCGTTACTTTGTCAATCATACTACGGCGTCGCCATGCTCCCGCCTACTTTAGGGGATATTTTTATGAGTGCCTGGTTAGGGAACCGTTGGACCATTAGGGTGACAAAATGGGTACCAAGAGAAGAGAAGCGCAGTAGACGACGGCAGAAGACTAGGTGGTGCGACGGAATTAGGAAATTTGCGGGTGCTAGTTACAATCGGTTGGCGCAGGACAGGGGTAATGAGAGACCGCAGGGAGGGGCATTCGGCCTGCAGTGGAGATAAAAGATGATGATGATGATGATGTGTATGAGTATACGAGATTAGCTTTGAGTCGATTAGCCAGCGACGCTCAGGGCACGGATGGCGAACACAAGAGGCATTCTCGCGTTAATCGCGTTTGAAGCGACGCGCCGCAGACATCGAAATCACGCATTCGTGGCACCTCACATACGCTCTGTCGGCCAACAAGCGCCTTGCCAACGCAAAGACCCAGCGAGCGACGACGTCTTGTCGTCGAGTGTGTGTGTTTACTTACGGAGTCGAGGCCATGTTGACGGAGCTCAGCATCATGGTTTCCTCGGATGCTGAAAGAAAACCAGCGAGTATCCATACTATAGTCTCAAAATTGCGGCTTCGGAGAGAACTGCGTTATATAGAGATGACGTCTGTCGTAGATCAATACGTGTTACAGCGTAGACTTCCTTTATTTTAAATTTTGCGGCAGTTAGAGCCGATGCGTGAAGACACGCTCAAGACCGCTACCCGCCTCAGTGAACATGGCGTTGTCCTGTTGAGTATGAGGTCCCGGGTTCGATTCCAGACCGCGGGGGCATGGCGATAGAGCTACGCGGTTCAGCACGTTAGACTGTCCATTGTAAAAAACAAAGGCCTCGGGCAAGGCCACTCGTTCGTGTTTTTTTTTTTTTTTTCGACAACTTAACCGGGAAGGCTGGGTAACGTGGATGCAGTTACGATTGAATTAACAGTTTAATGCGGTTTAACTTATCCGTGAGAATTCACGCGAAACGAGGTTGTGCCAAAGGTGCTACTGCTGCGAAACTCCGCGATGACAGGGTTGACAGAGTTCATGGTGGAGCCCGTCAATCTCGTATAACCACGCTGGAATACACTCGGCACTTGCGCAGAACATCATAAAGCGTTAGTTTTTCTTCCTTAGCTCGTTTCTCAGATTCGCCTCGTTGACGCCGTCTGTGGCGAGAGAGGTGAGATGGCCCCAGAATGTGGTTCCCCGAATTGAAGCGCACGCGGTGTCGCATCGGATGCGCTTCCACGATTGAGAAAACATGACGTGACGTGACGCAACGTGTGACATCCTCCATATGGCGACATTCTACGCGCATAATCAGAGTGCCTAAAGCCCCTTAAACTTCATAAAGTAGTGCCACTCTTTGAAGAATGCCTTCCTCCTCCTCGCGCGCTCTGGCCGATGCCGCGTCGCTATTGGCCTAATAGCATCACGTGGGCCCTCACGCCGTGCATCAGCGCCATTTTTGCTTGAGAAGCGTCTACGGAGTGACGAGGAGCGCATGTTGGCGCCGTTGCTACGCTCGAGCAGTGTAGGCGGCGCCACGTTCAAGGAGGGAGAGTGAAAAAGAGGAGAAACGAGGAAGAGGGAAGGCGGAGGAGGAGAGCGTCGCTACTTTACGAAGTTTAAGGGGCTTTAAGAGTGCCTCGACGCCAGCGCCGTCGTTCAAGGTGGTGCCAACCTTCGACCGCCCCCACGCGCCGCCTTTTTCTCGCAGAGACGCCATTTTGAATCACGGCGCGGGCGGTTGCACTTGCTTGATGCGAGAAGCACACAGCTTGCGTTGTACGAGGCACAGTGCGTGCGGTAGCCTCGCCAGTGGCTATACTTGCTGGACAATGTTTTGACCGCATTAATGACATTTCTAGTCCATCGAGTCAACATGAGGGGCTGTGCGGTTCGCATGTGCGGCGTGGATCAACACGTAGAGGCCTACGTCGCTTCCGCTTTCCCCGGAACCCAGAGCGAAGGAAGAGGTTAGACGCGCGCGTAAAGCGGGATCAGTGGGAAGCGACTTACAGCTCTCATATAGGCGAGGTAAGTGTCAATACAGTTTACTCTTGCTTCCCCGAATTTTTCACATAAATAAAAACGTATATTCCGATCCGCTCTCATGTGAGCGCCCGTGCTGCCTGAGTAACGTACATGTTGGCGAGTGAATGTCAGCATAAGCATTTTTTGCTTTGATAGGTGCTCTCTCTACGCGAGGACTACCATAATTTTGCTGTCAGACCGAGATGCTCAGCCGCTGAATATTCTAAAATTACCAACAAATCGTCGCGTGGGCATCTACTTTACATTTCTACTACTACTTTACATCTACCTTACATTTTCACGTAAATCACTAGTCGTATTTGTGTGTGTGTGTGCGTACGTGCGTGTGCGTGCGTGTGTGCGTGCGTGTGCGTGCGTGCGCGTGTGTGCGTGTGCGTGCGTGTGTGCGTGTGCGTGTGTGCGTGCGTGCGTGTGCGTGTGTGTGTGCGTGCGTGCGTGCGTGTGTGCGTGCGTGCGTTTCGTTTTCGGGTCTAAAGAAAGGACGTTGTGCTTCGTCTGGAGAGAGCGGCTCTTGTGTCGGTGCCAAACGAAGCATCTTGACTTTCACTGCAGATGAGCTCTCAGTCCCTGATACCTTGCGAATCTGATGGTGTCACAGTGAACAGCTGATTCCTTTAGACTTGCGTATATTTGTACTGTGTTTTACGTTAAAGCAACACTCGCTCGCGCTCGTACCCGATCGCGGTGGCTTTTCTGTGACGGACGCTAAATGCCTAAAAACACAGTATGCCCAGGTGTATATATATATATATATATATATATATATATATATATATATATATATATATATATATATATATAGTAGATGCTTTTGCACTCTTGTAAGCAAGACGTGGGCGAGCATCTCGTGGTGTCCTTCTCAGTGATAAAAAAAAAGCCAGATAGACATCAGCTTTTGCGAGTGCAACAAATGCAAACAGCAGGCTTGACGGAAGCGGAAGTAAGCGCCGAGCGAGAGCGTCTGACAACGCGCGGACGTATGCAAAGAGCAGAGTGAAAACCAAAATGCTGTGGTGAAAAAAAAAAGAAGCATTACGTCCACGCGGGGGTGGCAGCAATTGCCGAGGAACGAAGCGCAAAAGAAACTAGTTTTTCAAACGTACACGCGGCATGGTACATGCGTACGAATTCGACCACTTGGCACTTGTTCGCGGAGCCATACAATTAAGTATTCCACCCTCAAAAGAGTTGGAAGCTATTGTGGGTTAAAATGTGCGCAGTGCCATGCCGGTAAAAAAAACAATGTTCCAGTCAAAGCACTCTGAAGCGCGCCGCTGCTAACTAACGCCTGCGCAGCTGAGCCTGGCCGAGCAGGCTGGCTGCTCAGCCACTGAGCTCGTGTGAACCAATATGGCGGCGCCAGCAAGGTTGTCTCCACCCTGAATGATGACAGCTGGCGTTCGAAGCACGCACCGTATCGCAGCCGCCAACTGAACAAAGATCTTTACGTGGAATAACGTCACCCACGTAAGTAATTTCTTCGTTAAAGTAGTTCCACGAGATTACATAGCAGACGGCAGCGGGGGTGTCTACGTATTCGAGAACCATCGCGATTCGTTCTATGTATCGTCTGCGCCCCCGTCACAGCGAAGGCTGTTCGCCTCCACGTCCTCACCAGCCGCCATCTTGATCCGCTTGACGTCGGGTGAGCCGGAAGACGATGCACGCCGCCGGACCCCCGACTGTGCCCGCTGGCTGCGCTGCTGCTGCTTCTTCTTCTGCGCATGCTTCGACCTCGAGCCTCTACTCGTGCAAGCGTGGATCGACAGCCTAATGTATCAATGGCGCATACCCACTATGGTGGATTGGCCAAGAAGCAGGCGGTTTTCCATGTGCTTAGAAGTAAAGCGAAACTAGATTTGAATAGTGGAGCGTGGGACTACAGAACTGTAATTTAGAAGTGTAATGAAAATATTTCGGGGACTGGATAAGAATAGGGTAGCCCAAGGTAATGTAGCATAGTGCTTAACATGCCAGAGAAATAACCACTATGGTTAGAAACTATGCTTTAGAAGCGAAAGAAAACCAGCGTGGTCGTTACACGTTAATAAAGATTTATTCTTAAGGATTTTATGTGTAACACTATCCTCGGGCCAGGAAAAAAAAAGCTTTGCTGGCCTCCTGATAAGGTCCAGAACCCGCTTGACCGAGTGGTAGCAACACCTTAGCTATAATTAAAACTACATTATTCAGTGTATACATACTAGATATAGCAAATTACATCCACTTAAAGAGGTATGATTAATTGGTAAACTCAAAGTCAAAAAACAAGAAAGACAGGTCGTAGTTTCGTCGAAAGGGCTAAGCGTTGATAGCTACAGCAAGGTAGTATAGGACAAAACTGCGTAAGGTTAACAGCATTATCGGCCGAATAAAGAAGTTTTCATATCCGCTCGCCAATTTAAGACTACCATGCAAAGTGCCACGCACGTGCAGGCAAACATTAACACTCATCACAGCTTTGTGGAAATTGTCGGGCTCCCGCCGCTTATGTGCGAGGCAGACGACTACTACCACTTTGCATACATATGCCTACCGGTAAAATATGTACAAGTGCCCTCCCAGCCAACACCACCTAGATAGCACAACGCCTGCTTACTCCGATCCACACCGTCCCGCTACCTGGCCCGAAATTTCCACTGACAAGGCTGGAGTAACGAAAGTGGGGGCGTCAAAATCACTGTTGACTATTCGGGAGCATCCCCGTTAGATTCTATGGCAGTCGGGCCAGGTGACATGACGTCACGGATAGGAGTGAAAAAGCCTTGTGCTATCTATAGGTGTTGTTGTCCCAGTCTGGTGCTCGGCGACTATACGGGCGCTCGCAACGGTAAAAATTTGCATCGCGGGAAAGGAAATAGCTCTACCAGTGTTGCCGTTCGGCAACTAACGCGTCCCGCAGATCTACGGATCTAATCTAATCTAGAACTGATCTAATCTAATCCATCTAATCTATAATCGCAGATCTAATCTATTGCGCGGGAGCACGCTCCCTTGGTATCGGCGCCTTTGCTTATCGGCAGGGAGATTCCGACCGCCACCAAACACCGTTAGCGAAAACGGGGTGAAAAGGTCAAAGAAAGCTACTCGTGTTAATAGGTCCCTGCCGTACTTCAATAAAGCAGTTGTAAATGGATTATTCTGTGCGCTGTATACCATTCCTTGCTGGACACATCGTTTGGCGCAAATTCAATGCAATAATATTTTACCTACCGCTTCGCAGGCTTGGGCTTTCGTTAGGCTTTCCAATCAGTTTTGCCCCTTTGTTCACTAGCTTTCCGCTATGGAACTGCTATTACTAGTATTTGTAACATTGCCCGTAATCACGTTAAAAATTTTGAAAGGTCCCCCGCTTTAAGTTTCCCCATCAAGTGGAAATTATCGCTCCTGTAATGAAGAAGACGCGCCTCTTGTCTTCGGTGGCAGTTTGAAGAAGTCAAAAGTATTCAGTGGAAGAATATTATAATGTATGGAATTTTCTTGACCTAGCAAGCTCTATGTGTCGTGTTGCTAGAGGGAGGTAAGCATGTATTTTTGCTCCAAATCGGGAGCCTACATATTTGGTGGAGTCTTCCAGATCAAGAGTCGTGTTTTCGCCTATCGGGGTGCTTCGCCGCAACACACACCCTGCACTAGACGTTTGCAGCAAACCACCCGGTTAACCGGACCTATATACTGCACACCACTGCCGCACAATATGCGCATGCATAATTTCATATCTCACGTTTTAAATTGACTAGAATAATATTATATAAAAGTTATTTAAAAAGCAAGTGCTTCCTCGCAGTACCCCTATAGCAGTGGGTAAGTGCCATCCCGTTGTAACAAGAACAAGAAGAACGACCCGTCAGATGATCTCATCTCGTATCATCTCCGGGTTTCAGACAGCGTGCGTGAGTCATGACTGGTAGGTCCACAGCAGTGGTGCGGCGCACTTTAAATGCTTGCTGACAGCGTTGCGATCGCCTAGGTTTCTAGGAGGAACGATCGAAGTTACACAAGTGCCTTATGCATGTCCGTTCGGTGCCTGCCTTCGCTAACACTAACTTCGAGCTTCCCTGCCAAGTGCTGTCTCAGGATTACTGAACACAGCCTTCGGCTTGTAGAAGACAGACGTAATAATCGCTCTCTAGAGGTGAAACTGGTTCAAGCAAATGAAGAAAACTTCCGGTGCAGGCCTTTTGATTGGAAGGCTTGTCTTCCGGACGACAGACGGTGAAGGTAATAGTGGCATTACACAATGTTAACTACGGTTAGGACGCCTAAAGTGCATGTGATAGTTTTGGATTAGTGTAGCAGATTTAAAGGTCGTGTTAGAGATTTGAAGCCAGCTGTTGTGGGTGTCATCGTGTCCGTCGGCCACGAAAGCCCTCAGACAGGCGTCCATTTGAAGATTCCGGACTCCAAAGATTGCGAAGTGAATCTTCTTGCTACGGAAGGTGTTTTATTGCCAATTACTGTCTTCGGAGCGCCAGCGTGTTTCGCCACACACCCTGGGGTCCGATAGAACGATGTTCCTGCCAGACTGAATACAGCCTGGCTTCAGTTTTGTGATCGCACTTCTTTCTCAATAAGGCAATTATCCATTCTCACACACTTAAGTAATTAGGCTTGTTAATTTTTCAGCGTCACTCTCAGTTCGACATCCGCCACGGGTAATATGGCGATGCTGTAAAAAAAGGATTAAAAACACGCCTTTCTAATACGTTGCGGTGTCTCTTCGTTCTCGTTCTTATTTTGCCGAAACTACGGTGTATTTCAGGTGGTTTAATGGACAATAGAGATGATTTATGTATCTGGTACATGTGATTGGTTGGTCTGTAATATAACAAAATGAAATTAAACTAATTAACGGCACTGTAACTGTCTAGCAGAGCCTGCCGACACCTCATAGGCGGTCAGAAATTAGTTGTGTGTGTCTACGTGTGTGAGCGTGGGTGGGGGGTGGGGGGGGGCGCAGTGGCGTTAGAGGACAAGAGAGAAAGAGTAGAAAAGATGACACGAAGACAGGAAGAAACTAGTTACACATATATAGAATGTAGCAACTAAGTAAGGATGATTCGATCTTCAAGAGCATCCTGAAGCTACGCTTGCCTGCATCACTAATGCGCAACCCATCTCGTTCCGATTTCATTCACGACACACGTGCGCAATGCAAATATGCGTTCAGCATATCTTCTCGACAGACCTCAATTCATTATTCTCCTGCTTTTTTTGTGTGTGTGTTTTTTATTGAAGATGGTAAAGAGGGCATTTGTTACCGAACCTTACCAAATTGACAAGTGACTCTATGGAAAACATACCTTTCCCGCTATGTACAATTGCCGGAAATAAAACGTAGTAACCAAGGCGCGTAGTGGTCAGCACGTCAGATGTGTCGGTGAACGACTATTATAGAAGAATATTGCGCAGAAATATGAAATGCACTTCCACCCGATATTGGAAGAAATATCTACTCTGCTGTTTCAATTAAAACATTTTCTTGTTAACAAAATAAAAATTATTCCACCGCTGTTAATTCTCTGCATGTCATTATTGTTGCTCTAGGTTTCTATTTCCTCTTCAATTACCTCCGCATATTTTGCGTGCAGTTACGGCGAACATTATATTTTTGTCAGTGATTGCTTTTTTCGTTTCTGTAATAATTCAACATTAGACTCTCGGCCGGGTTCTCTTGCGCTGTGTATTTGACGGGAACGAAAGAAGTGAACAGGGAATACACAAACGATTTTGTGTTTGCGCCTTCACACAATCGGTCGTGTAGGTCCTGTTTGTTTCTTCCGTTGCCGTCAAATACATAGCACAGAAAACGTAGGAATGTGCACCCATCAAGTCCGTTTGTGACTGCTATATTTTGCACTGACGCTGCAGTTTTCTAGTCCCATAAACTTTGATTCTTGACTTTAGTGCTCCCTTCGTTTAACTACATTGATCATTTGTCGACTGTGCTAAATTCATTAGATATCTGCACTGCGATTATTACTATTTAAACTGTGCGCTGCCAAAAGTCTGCATGTGACCATGGTCTCCCATCACAGTTTCGCCTATTAGCCCGATGGCGTTTTGGTGTACTGTTTTTTTGTTATGATAATATAAATTAGGTGAAATGAAAATTTCTGAAATGTAGAATGGTCGACAAGTGTAACGTTGTTATCGTTTTCTTGCATTTTTCTTTCGTGAAGTATGGTAGGCAGGAATAAAAGAAAAGGCCGCACAAGCAGAACATTAATAGAGTTTCAGCGATGAACTTCCAGCGCCCGCCATCAATTGGGCAGTGTGCATTGCAGTGTGTAACGGGCATTGAAAAGATAGTCTGATACTGTTCTAAAAGTTTTATGCGTCTTTCTAAAAAACAAGAATGAGCGCTATGGTGGGCGAGCATCGAATTTTTTGAATGCGAATTGAACACGAAAGTCAGTATCGAATGTCAATAGAATATGGAATAGACAAAATAAGACGCATATATTTATAGCGGGAATATTTATTTCGGTATATTTAGCCTTCACGCTCGTACTGAGCAGTGAAAAAAAGTTAGCTAGCAATTAAAAACAATTAGCACCGGTTTTAAACACAAGATTACTGATTGTCTTTAACAGAACTGCACGAATAGCATTTCGAATTCCTATGAGCCTTCTTGCAAACAAGATTTCTGACAATGAATAGCTCCTTTATGGCTAACTTAACTAGAACATTAAATAAGTGGTTGTTGAAAAAAGACCAGAAGTTGTTGAAAAATAAAATAAAAACAGTTGCTGAAGGACTTTTCTGCCGCAGACACATGTGCAAGTGTCCGTAACGAGGAAGGCATCACTGCTTTTAGCGTGAAAGATAAAACTCCCACGTGACTAGACCGCGAGAAACACTAAATGACACACAGCAAGCAATAAAATCACAAGTTATCACGTAGGGTTGCGCCACGAAATTGAAAACAAAGCTTGCATTACCGATTTTTCGTTTCTGCATCGCTTCGAAAACTTTTGTCGCTGTTCCACTTGTCATAACTCGTGATCGTTTCTGTAGCAGACGAAGCAGAGTAACCCGATTTCACTGGTAGCTTATCGCCAAACATTTCCATAGTTTCGATATTAGAAAATACCGAATAGTTAATTTTCGAATGCGAATACTTGGTGTATATAACGTTCGATTCGCATTCGAAACTTCGAGCATTCGCACCACCCCTATACTATAAACTGAAACAGGATCGTCTAACTGACTGAAAATTCTATCTGTAGGGTCAAGATTCCGACACGAAGTACCCGACGCAGCAAACGTCGCTGTTCGTGGAGCCACGTGCAGGATTGGTGGCCGTCGCCCACTGTCGCTGTTGGCAGCTGCCGTGCTCGTTATCGAAGGTTCGTTTATAGAGTTAATTTTTTGCTGTATTTACCGCCGATAACTATTTCTCTTATCTTTCCTTCGCGAACCGAATGCACTCACTGCTTAAGATTTTATTCCGATAGCAGTCGCACGGACGTTCGAGCGGCAATCGAGACGTCAGTGTTATGTACCTGATTTATGCTCCCTCGCTGGATACCATCTCAGACAATGCCAAATTCCGCCTTCTTGGCATTCTCGGCCAATCAGAGATAGTGCAGACGTCCTCCCAGCCAATCAGAACTGCAAATGTGACAAATTTGAACAGCATGTATTACGTCTCACCTTGTAATGACGTTGAAGAATCACAGTGCCAAAAAAAAGGACACGTGACGGGAGGCCTTTCCACACAAACTATGGAATGGGGACAAGTGACGAGAAAGACCGAAGCACAAACATACAACTAATTTTTTATTGGCGATTACAATGAAATTTGCGAATAATTAAAATATACATAACGCGTCTATTAGGCTGGCTCCAAGAATACAACGAAGAGCCTTTAAACGAACAAGTTGATTCTAAGAATGGTGCAACGTGGTGGACGCGCCGATATACGTTGCTGCTGCGCCCATACGAAAGAGGGATCGCGTATAAAAAAAATGTGTGCACACGATTTTGGGTGGCAAAATAAGAAGGCCCATATAAAACCAACAGGCAACGAAGCCAAGGAATGCGTAGGAGTAATTAACTGTGGCTGAAATTGAAATGTAGAAAACGATGAAGGAAAAGAGGAAATCAAAGTGAACGAAAAGATCACTTGTCGCCATTGGGACGCACGTTCCAGAAGACTTTCGTTTTGGCAGTCTGTAACAATTCAGCGGGTCAGGAAGAGAATAGAATTTGCAATGACCGGCTTATATACTCGTATATGCTGCCCAATAGGTGGCACCAGTATCGCAAAGCGATTAAAATGGTTTGGGATAAATGCGTATACTCCGAGATGCATAAGAATTCTATAGATACATTTCGCTTGAAGTGGACGAACGACAGGTTATTTAAATTAAATTATGGTGTTTTACGTGCCAAACCCACTTTCTGATTATGAGGCACGCCATAGTGGAGGACTCCGGAAATTTCGACCGCCTGGGGTTCTTTAACGTGCACCTAAATCTAAGGATACACGGGTGTTTTCGCATTTCGCCCCCATCGAAATGCAGCCGCCGTGGCCGGGATTCGATCCCGCGACGTCGTGCTCAGCAGCCCAACACCGTAGCCACTGAGCAACCACGGCGGGTCGAGACGTTATTTCCTTTATTTGATCAGACCAAGAGCACGTGCCAAGTACGCCTTAGAAAAATGCATTTTCTTTTTCGCCGACTTGGGTGACAAAGCGTGCGACCGGAAGTTTTTCCAAAGTGACCTCAAAGTGCTGCCACCGTGCGGGAAACAAAAGCGGCCCTGGCTTAGCTTGGTTAAGCCTGGTGATTGCAAAGCAATAGTAGCGCCCCTGGTGAGAGGAGCGGGAGTTAGGCCACCGTTGGTGGCTACCGCCTCGCCTCGCGACGGCGTGAGATGGGGCCCCGTTTTTACACAGCTGGTGTGACGTCACACCGACCGTAGCGCCCCTGGTGAGAGGAGCGGGAGTTAGGCCGCCGTTGGTGGCTACCGCCTCGCCTCGCGACGGCGTGAGATGGGGCCCCGTTTTTACACAGCTGGTGTGACGTCACTCTAGGTCACGTGGTGTGACGTCACGCAGCGAGGTCACGCTAAAGGTCAATGGTGCCTACCACCGCCTCGCCACGGAACGGGCTGAAGTGCGACCTAAAGTAGCATTGCTTCGCAATAAAAATGGCGCGCGCGCAGCCGCCGAGGCGTTCGACGTCCAGGACGGCCAGTACTTCGGCATCGTGAACTCGAGCGCGCCCTTCGCCAAGGTGCACCTGGTGATGACGGAGAGCAGCCGGTTCGTGCTCAACGTCGACTTCACCAAGGACGAGCTTTACGGAAAGTTCAGCTTCGCGTTCCTGGAACCCGTCAAGGGAGCGACGCTCACGCCACTCACGATCGACAAGTAAGGCCGCAGCCAGTGTGAACGTATCCGATCCGCAGAGTGCCTGACGGCGCACGAAAGAGCGACGCCGAATCGATTAAGACCGGCACAGGCCGGCATACTCACTCGTGAGTGTAAGAACGAGTCATATTCGTTCTATGCTGAATGAAAGAGCAAAGAAACACCAAAGAAAGTTTGTTAAAGTCCCGACGTTTCGGAGCTGAAGCGGCTCCTTCTTCAGGTGTGAGTGAGTGAGTGAGTGAGTGAGTGAGTGAGTGAGTGAGTGAGTGAGTGAGTGAGTGAGTGAGTGAGTGAGTGAGTGGGCGTGTGTGTGTGTGAGTGAGTGTGTGAATGAGTGAGTTGGTGGGTGGGTAGGCGGGTGAGTGAGTGAGTGAGGGAATGAGTGAGTGAGTGAGTGAGTGGGTGGGCGTGTGTGTGTGTGTGAGTGAGTTTGTGAATGAGTGAGTTGGTGGGTGGGTAGGCGGGTGAGTGAGTGAGTGAGTTGGTGCGTGAGTGAGTGAGTGAGTGAGTGAGTGAGTGAGTGAGTGAGTGAGTGAGTGAGTGAGTGAGTGAGTGAGTGAGTGAGTGAGTGAGTGAGTGAGTGAGTGAGTGAGTGAGTGAGTGAGGTGTCAATGGGTGGGTGGCTGAGTGAGTTGATGAGTAAGTGGGTGAATGAGCGATTGAATGAATGGATGGGTGGGTACGTGAGTTACGAAGGGGTGTGTTTGCGTATGAACGGAAATGAGCTGCCAGTGAGTTTGAAGGAACGTGCGTATATGGAGAGTGAGTGCCTGTCAATGTTAAGTCAGTTTGTATGGACGTGAGTGTGATCGTGGGGGACTGTCGGCGACGAGCGAGTGGGCTTGAGTATGAAGGCTAGTAAGCGGTGACCAATGGTGATCATTGGACACAAGCATGAGAGCGAGCAGGTGCCCGAAATTGTGAATGAACGCGAGCATGCAAGCGATCGAGTGAGTGTTGGGAGTATGTGGGTAAAAGTCGAAGTATGAGTAGGTACCGAAGCGTGTGAGTATACGAGAAAGCGGGGAAGTTTATAACCCTAAAAAATAATTAGCGAGTGATTATGGGCTAGTGTCCACTTATAGAGCCGACGTATGTAAGACTGGAAAGATATCGATCATTATTTATAAATTTTACTTAGCAAAAACTTTTTTACACTACTTTAGAACGTAAAGGCCGAACTTCACGCTCTCGTATCTTATCCAGGAACAACGGCGTCGGTAAACCACTTTGGCATCATTAAATCGGGATGGTGGTTCACTGGAAGCTGGTGACTTGACACAATCGGCTAGGGTGCAAAAGGCGTGCCTCTCATGCCAACGTTTAAATCGTCTTGTCAACAAAGGCAAACGTCACTTGTAGGATCTGACGAGAACAAGTCCTGTTGTTGAACGTTGGCTGCAGAGATATCGTTTGTTCAGTCACAGGTGACAGGTGTTACTTCATGGTTTTCAAAGTATTTCCTCCTTTCGGGTCCGTTTCGGCGCAGCAAAAGTTTTCATAACTTCAATCGTTCGGTGTCTGGTACAGTCAGAATACAATGGTCATTTTTGTATCAAATGATTAGCTATGTCCAAGCAGACGCTGTAAGGTTATGTGACGTCACAGCGTGCTGGCGCGAAAATCTTGGGGCAGCCTCGCTGTTCGCCTTTCACCTTTTGCGTCATGTTCTATCTAAGGAAGCTTCCTGTCACTTTCAAAGTGACCGCTTTGTTATTGCAGAATCGAAATTTACTTGTACGGCATCGATTAATAATTCGTTCAACTTTGCTTTCTTTAGCTAATTCCTTATTTTCCTAAAATAGAAACGTTCGGTGTAATAAAAGGGAGCATAGAATTCTAATGTATTTGAACCAAGCATCAGCGGTCAGCGCACGTCTTGTGCACGCATATCGCTAATTACTGCTGTGTTGCAGTCAAGTAGTCCTAGCGGTAGCCTTGGGGCATTCAAATTTAACAACGCTGCCATTTTTTTTTCACTGACTGTCCCGTTCGATCGTTCTTTTTTCAGCGTCACGTAAGTCGACAGTCATTTTTCTGTTAAGAGCGACGTCTCACTTGCCTAGCGCATTATTATTCTTATTAGTTTCTTACTAGTTTCTTATTATGATATGGCGCTAATCTTGTTGCCGTAACACCTCCAAAACGTATTAGTGGTATAAGTCAGTGGCACAATCACGAGCACTGAGACAGACGCGAGAGGATTAAAGAGCATGATCGGGGCACTGGAACACGGTGAAAAATTGCATAGTTTCGTTCTCTGCGCGCGCGACTGCATGATGTGGAAACAAGCAGACGAAACGGAAGTGCATAGCTCTCGCTACGGTACTAAGTAAAGCAAAAACACGCAGGCATTCGGTTTGTATGTTATATTATTTCTCTATACTTTAATTCGTCTGTTGAAGCAACATGTGAAACAAATAACTGATGTTACCTTGAACAATTCTCGTAGTCACATGTCACTCTGAGTGACGTCACAGTACTGCCATGTACGTAGGCGCACTCGTGCGATTGACGTCATCTCTCCGGCTCGGAGCGCGGCGGCCGCTAGGAGAAGGGCAAACGGCGTTTGGCACGAAATTTAAACTCTTTCCGAATCGCATAGGGATGTAATACTTAGTAGGCACGGTCGTTAGCGCGCATCGTATGCACGGCGCTTGCCAGCTCAAAAATGGCCATACCTGGTGAAGTGTCCTTTAAGCGCGTGGTCTGCGCACGACGCGCGCCGTCCCGCGACAACGCCTTCTTTTTATCAGCTTCATGGCCTCCGAGATTATCGCCGCGCCCGATCTCGGAGGCCGTGTCAGCTTACTGTAGTTTTGAATTCGGTGCACCAGGGGTCGCGTGCGACGCCTGCCACGTCTACCACACACTGCACACCAATCGCTACACGAGATCTCATCGAACACACCGTACATTTACTGAGTCTTTAGTGAGGTCCGCATTTGAGAAACAATTGCAGTGAAGCTGCTTACAGTTTCACGACGGTTTTCTTGCGGAGGCAGTGGGCGACGGTGATGGAGTGTGTGGTGGCGAAGTCTGTATCGACGATTCACAATCGCATAGATACCGAGCGAAGCGAGCGCATCACGCAAGAACAAGCGTCAGAAATAGCAAACTGCGAAGTGCAAAGAACTCGTATACCGAAGCGCCGCTAGAAGGGACTCGGATATAGCGGAGGAATCGTAGCTGATGCAGTGAAGCGTTTGTAAAGTCTCGAAGAGATTTCGCTGACAGCCCCTGCCCTAAGGCTCCCGAAGGGTGCGAAAACTCCCTTACGCACCTTCACTGCATTTTATGTACGAGTTGCTCAAAATTTCCAAGCATCTGTCGAGGGTTTCCATTTACCTGCGGATTTACGTTTCTTCGCAAGCCCCTCATGCCCGTCCTGAACAAAGCGTATCTTGAGCTCGACACCACGTGCCATCAAGGGATGCGACAATAATACATCTATAACATTTATGTATCCTCTATCTATAATTACAGGGTTTTTTCTTTACAAGCTACAGACACAAAAACGTGGCGTTCTTGCAGAGGAGTTCACAGGCGAGGCGGAATTACATTGCCGCTGATAGAATGAGCTTCGGATGACTAATTCGCCCCGCCCAATTTAATTCTTCTTCTATGAGTGCTCTAGGGGCAGTTGTTGAAATAGGGAATTTAAAGACAGTCACACTTTCATGCACCCTCATGTTTTAAGGATCTTTCATATTGTACGCAATTCGAGATATATGTACATATCGTAACATTTCAACGGTAAATCCAGGCAGTGCCGGAACAAGGCGCCGCGGGAGAGCAGGAAGGACGGCCCCGCCATCATCATCAGATCTAAACGCCCCTTTTCAAACTCTTGCTCCCTCTTGCGGTGTAAAAATAAACTAAATAAATAGAGGGAAGGCCCGCTCCTACGACTGCATCATCATCATCATCATCATCAGCCCGGTTACGGCCACTGTAGGGCAAAGGCCTCTCCCATACTTCTCCAACTACCCTACGATTGCAATACCAGGCAAAAAAAAATTTTTTTCTGATTGTGAGGCACGCCGTAGTGGGAGACTCCGGAAATTTCGACCACCTCGGGTTCTTTACACGTGCATCTAAATCCAAGCACACGGGTGTTTTCGCATTTCGCTCGCCCATCGAAACGCGGCCGCCGTGGCCGGGATTCGATGCCGCGACCTGGTGCTTAGCAGCCCAACACCATAGGTACTGAGCAACCACGGCGGATTAACAACGGGCGTAAGCCAATCAAAAACGCCTCGCGACGACTAGCGCGATCAAGTCTGAAACCAAACGTCTCGACCAGCTCGCGGCAGCTACAGATACGGGACGCTTTCCTGGCAAGCATGCATATACCGCTGTCTATCATGACATGGCACGACAAGAACTTTATTTGAGTCCTGAGGTACTGAGATCTTGGGGGGCTAAAACCGAAGGCTCCCGAAGATCAAGTCGGTGGCGCCACCCACGATGGGACCGGAAGATGAAGTCCCGCCGCAGTGTCGTGGGCCCTCTGGACAGCCTGGAGTTGCATGTGGAGATTGCTGCTCTTGAGAGATCCCTGCCATCCCTGTGTGTGTGAAAAAAAGAAAAAAAAAAAAACAACCACTGTATTGCTGTCAAAGTGGGGGCCCGTGGCCTTGTCAAGCTGTCCAACGGCAGCTTTTACTACGGGTCCCCGCCATCATCTGTACCATGGTGGCAAATAAATTTGAATTGAATTGAAAATTGTTCTTTCGTGATGGGTGGAGAGACGTTAAGGGCTGGGCACAGCCAGAGCATGTGTTCAAAAGAGCATGAGTCATGACCACATTTGGGGCACGACTGTGAGTGTGCAGGATCTATCCTGTTAAGAGACCGAGGAGTGGGATACGAACGGGTTTGCAGAAGTCTGAGGGTGCTAGCCTGAGGTTTGTTCAATTTAGGGTGAGGGGGTGGAAATGTCCTCCTGCCCAGTCGATAATGGGAAACAATTTCGTGGAAAGTACATAATGGAACTTTGTGGATCTTGACCTCTATCACGTCTATCACGTCTATCTGTCTATCATGTAAGAATTTTTTCGCGACATGCTAGCACTGAAAACGTCGCTCCACACTTCTTTACGGGGCGCTGACATCTGAGGCGCAGCGGGATGCACTCAGTCTCCACATTGCCTGGATTTGGGCTTCACTTCTGGTTATGAATGTCTGAAATTACGCGGGATTTCTTTGCATTTCTATAAAACTGTTATGCCATAAATAGTGGCCCCATAAAGGTTTTCTGTGTAAATAACTGCCGCGACGTAAATAATAATACAAAAGTTAATTGACCAATTTTTGTTAATTACCCCCGTATTCAGAGATGTATGCTAACTTGAAGCCCGTCCTTGACTTGATATAACTGACGCGTGGCGTGAACGTGCCCAAGACGCTCATGGTGTTTCCTTTGGGACGTTCACGATAGGGGTCACTTAAATCACGTCAAGCGTAGGCTTCAAGTTAACATGCATTTCTGAATACGGGGGTTAGTCTTCCAAGAGTAACTTAAGCAGCGGCAAATTATTTCCGCCTCGCCGTAGATCTCGTATGCGAAGACGACAGTTGTCTCGTTGTCATAGCCTTTTTCATAAAAAAAATGTATTGTCTAAAAAAAAGAACTGTATACTTTAAACAAGGGTCAAGATGCGCGATAATGTGAGACTATTTTTTTTCTTTTTTTTCCCAAGCGCTAGCAACTTGCTGTTCGCCAGTTCCCGGATGGACCTGGGCGGCCGCACGGCGTCCGCCAGTCTTTCGTACACGCTCCCAAACGGAACGCTATTGGTCAACGCGACGGTCGTCGTCACGCCCTTCTCGTGTGAGTGCGCGCTGGGCGCCGCGAGTAATGTGACGCGGCAGCGTTACAGGGACCCGCGTCTCGCAAAAGCCGGTGTCGGCGTCCGGCGGTGTCCGTGAGCGAAAATTCCCGAAGGGTCAGGGAGGTTTGCCGCGTTTTGCTCGCTCCTGGAACACGCGGCAAACAAACCGCCCTGACCGACGGCTTTCTGCAGCTGCCGGCAGGCGGCGACGTGAGTTTGCGCTAGCGTCTTCACTAAAGGGGATGCGAGCTGCTACAGCGAAGGTGAATTCGCATTTTTTTTCTTGAACACCGGAAAATTGACTGTGGTGCGTTTTATACTAAAAGACGTTGACTCCAAAATGCGATCTTTCCGCAAGATTTGAGGAATAACAGTGCAGCGGTGAGCGTAAAACTTTGTTTTCGAACAGGCGCAGCGATAGATGCAGGGCCCTGTGTTCCTTACGTTTGCGTTCCCGTACACGTCAAACTAAAAGTTTCACAGCAAGCGCACCGTTGTGACTTCCCGCAAAGGTGCTTGCGTTTAACGTACGCATGGCGACTAACGCTATTCTAAATGTGTCTAACAATGTCAAGAACACTCATGTAAGAGGAAAACGTGTCTAAGGCCCTGTGGTTAGACGAGGTGTCAGAAGATGTCGCTAACCTGCAGCGTTGTTTCCGACATGGTTGCCTGAGGATAATAACATGTCAGAACAAATATTCGCAACAAGATGGCGCATGTCTCTGCTCCAGCGACATTCAGGAGACATATCAGCCCATCGTAATAGAACGCGAAAATATTCACCCAGTGAGACCCATAGGTGACGTGCACCTTCCATACGCGCTTGGATGTAAAGTGGATGGAAGTATAAAAAAAAGGGAAAGAGACGGATACGACCAGATCCGTTACAGGCGTAGGAAGCGGTACACGGTAGACAGAGAAGTTTTGAGAAAGAAGCATATTAAGGAATCGTACTCAAAATGTTAGAATAAAAAGCATGCAATATTATAGCTGATTAACTCAAGCAGTCCAGGTGACTAGCTGTTACAGCCCAGTTTCAAAGGTGATGCCAATAAATCGTCATCGCCGTCACCGCACACCGGCTCACAACTGCTTGTGCATAGTAATACGGTAGCGCCAAATCTCTCCAGGGAGCAGAGAGTTTCGTCTTGTCTTTAGACGCACCACCGTTTGTGGAATACCACATTACCGAAGAGGCGATGGCAGCGGATACGCCGGTAGCGACATCTCGGCAGGCAGCTTAATCAGAGAACGTGCAAAGTTAATAGCTTCGCATACTCGAAGCGCACGAGCACGTCTACGTTGGAAGACGAAAGGGCCCCAGGGACTCCGGCACAAGCCGGCTCACGTCTCGCACGTCAAGCCCGGCCATCTTTTTTTTAGGCTGGTTGCTTGGGCTAGTTGGCGATTCATGATAAAAATGACGTACAGCTCGAAGGAACAAGGACTGAGATCACACGCTAGTTGGCGATTCATGATAAAAACGACGTACAGCTCGAAGGAACAAGGACTGAGATCACACGCTAGTGGCGACTCGTGATAAAAACGACGTTACAGCTCGAAGGAACAAGGACTGAGATCACACGCTAGTTGGCGACTCATGATAAAAACGACGTTACAGCTCGAAGGAACAAGGACTGAGATCACACGCTAATTGGCGATTTATGATAAAAACGACGTTACAGCTCGAAGGAACAAGGACTGAGATCACACGCTAGTTGGCGATTCATGATAAAAACGACGTACAGCTCGAAGGAACAAGCACTGAGATCACACGCTAGTTGGCGATTCATGATAAAAACGACGTACAGCTCGAAGGAACAAGGACTGAGATCACACGCTAGTTGGCGACTCATGATAAAAACGACGTTACAGCTCGAAGGAACAAGGACTGAGATCACACGCTAGTTGGTGATTCATGATAGAAACGACGTACAGCTCGAAGGAACAAGGACTGAGATCACACGCTAGTTGGCGATTCATGATAAAAACGACGTACAGCTCGAAGGAACAAGGACTGAGATCACACGCTAGTGGGCGACTCATGATAAAAACGACGTTACAGCTCGAAGGAACAAGGACTGAGATCACACGCTGGTTGGCGATTTATGATAAAAACGACGTTACAGCTCGAAGGAACAAGGACTGAGATCACACGCTAGTTGGCGATTCACGATAAAAACGACGTACAGCTCGAAGGAACAAGGACTGAGATCACACGCTAGTTGGCGACTCATGATAAAAACGACGTTACAGCTCGAAGGAACAAGAACTGAGATCACACGCTAGTTGGCGACTCATGATAAAAAGGACGTTACAGCTCGAAGGAACAAGGACTGAGATCACACGCTAGTTGGCGATTCATGATAAAAACGACGTACAGCTCGAAGGAACAAGGACTGAGATCACACGCTAGTTGGCGATTCATGATAAAAAGGACGTACAGCTCGAAGGAACAAGGACTGAGATCACACGCTAGTTGGAGACTCACGATAAAAACGACGTTACAGCTCGAAGGAACAAGGACTGAGATCACACGCTAGTTGGCGATTCTTGATAAAAACGACGTACAGCTCGAAGGAACAAGGACTGAGATCACACGCTAGTTGGCGATTCATGATAAAAACGACGTACAGCTCGAAGGAACAAGGACAGATCACACGCTAGTTGGCGACTCATGATAAAAACGACGTTACAGCTCGAAGGAACAAGGACTGAGATCACATGCTAGTTGGCGATTTATGATAAAAACGACGTTACAGCTCGAAGGAACAAGGACTGAGATCACATGCTAGTTGGCGATTCACGATAAAAACGACGTACAGCTCGAAGGAACAAGGACTGAGATCACACGCTAGTTGGCGACTCATGATAAAAACGACGTTACAGCTCGAAGGAACAAGGACTGAGATCACACGCTAATTGGCGATTTATGATAAAAACGACGTTACAGCTCGAAGGAACAAGGACTGAGATCACACGCTAGTTGGTGATTCACGATAAAAACGACGTACAGCTCGAAGGAACAAGGACTGAGATCACACGCTAGTTGGCGACTCATGATAAAAACGACGTTACAGCTCGAAGGAACAAGGACTGAGATCACACGCTAGTTGGCGACTCATGATAAAAACGACGTTACAGCTCGAAGGAACAAGGACTGAGATCACACGCTAGTTGGCGATTCATGATAAAAACGACGTACAGCTCGAAGGAACAAGGACTGAGATTCACATACAGACACACACACAGCGTAGTGTATGTCGTCTCTCGCAGTCCTTGTGTCCTTCGCGCTGCACGCCGTTTTTATCATCCTTTTTTTTTACTGGCACGCAGACACTGGCGACACCTTTTGCGAAAACAACTGGGACTGCAGAAGGTTCATGAGTAACTGCACCAATGGTCGCTGCGAGTGTGGGGCCGGCAACAGGTTCCAGAGCCGCGAGCTGTACTGCACCAAGCGTGAGTTCACTTTGTGGTTCATGATTATCTGCATGACTGCTTTAATCATACATGTGTTCTCCTAGAAGAAAACAATATTTGCTAGCGGGAACTTCTGTGTTATTGCCTGCGCGAGGTCTGGAAGTGTGACCGTTCAGTCAGCACGGCAATTACGTGTAGAAATTGCATGGAGTTTCCTAGAGAAATCGCTACAGCAGGAACTTCGGTGCCATTGGGCTGGAAGTCTGACAGTTCGGTCTACATTGTAATTGAGCGTAGTACGCGGACTGGCCTAAACACTGCTTTGTCTCGTTTCGGGCGACTTTGCATACACTGCAACTTGATCGTTTTCTACAGAAAATGGCGCTATAAATGCAATCTGCAATTATTAAGCACGTGCAGACTCTCATACGACATTGTTGGAATTATAAAACTAGTATAGCTTGCAAATGGAGAAAGATGAGGCGCAAAAAGGAACTCCATGTGGACGTCCGCAGCTGCAAGAACGATTATAGGCTAATCCGGGCAATTATACCCATCGTTTTCACGGTAGCGCAACGGCTGGTTACGTACGTCTTTACACGCACCCCAAGAAAACACAAACGCACACGCGCACACACAAGCACACAGCTTGCACATGTGGCAAATTGCTGGCTTTTCGCGCGCTTTCCTTTCCGTTTCTCTTCCCTATTATTTGCATATTTCATTAAACAAAAATTTTCCCAATGCTGTCCCTGGCTTCATTTTCCTGTTTTCTTTTTCATATGGTGTTTCATTTTTTTTTTTTTTTGCCTTTCATGTTCGATTACGCTGCGTTCTTCCTATAACAGCCTCGGATATATTGGCTCCGCCAATAAAATTGCGTTTGTAGTTGTTCAACGCCCTGCTATCAGGTCTGGAGATCGACACTGATTCGTCGCGTCCTCTCCATTCGTCTTTTTTTTTTCTTTGTAACAGTCTGCAAGGACAAGGCCGACTGCACGGGTGGCATTGGATCGCGGAACTTAGAGTGCCTACTAGGGAAATGCACCTGCATCGTCGGCACGGTGCTGGTGGGTGGCATTTGCGGTTACCCGAGAGGTAAATAAAGCAAGTTCGCGCGAAACGCTTTGCCAAAGCGATTTCTGCGTAAATCCGAAAAAAAAAGATTACCGGGACACATAATCCCCATGATGTAACGTTGTTCTTGAATAACATCCTCAGAAATAAACGAGAAGGAAGGGGGTTAACCGAGGGGCCCGATTTTTATTACTCATATCATGAGAAGTCAACAAACACTGACACCAAGGACAACATGGGCGAAATTACTTGTGCTTTATAAATGAAGTAAAGAAACGATACATTAATGGAAATTAAAGTGGATGAAAAAACAACTTGCCGCAGGTGGGAACGGAACCCACAACTTTCGCATTTCGCGTGCGATGCTCTACCAATTAAGTTTTATTCTCAGAAGTAATGCTTCTGGGTAATGAATGTGGCAACTGAATTGCCACATTCAGTGCCGATGTGCTTCAAGCTGTAGATTATTTCGGCCTATAGGTCTTACTATCTATTTCTCCTGGTTAGTTCGGGACGGTATTGAAACTGCCCCGCGGAAATCAGGTTAATCTCGCGTCTTCGATGCCCGAAACAGAACGATTTTAACTCGGAATGCGTTTTACGCCGGGCTCCACCGAAAGCCCGTCCCATTTACGTACGTCACGCAATCGTCTTCACGCTAGCCCGCGAAATGGCAATACTTTGCCGTTTCTGTGGCTACGTAATGATTAGGTAAGTAGGCAGTTAAAGGTTGGAAAGGTTTGCTTTATTAAATGAATTGACAATGTGCTTCATGACGTATATTCGTAGCAATTTAGAATATTTAGGTACCATGGGTGTTATCACTGAGTAAACCTGCAGAAAGATGGCGGGCATCTCGGACACCTGTAAGGGTAGTGAAGATGGTAGCGCTTAGAATTGGCTTGGCGGTCAATACATTGCCGTTTTGTGACTAGCTAATGGTAAAAAAAATAGGCGCGCAATCGATAGAAATGTTTGTTTTATTAAAGGAATTGCGCTCTTGATGATCTACACTTGCTGCATAGCGGACATTTAGGTAGGATTTGTTTTATCACTCAGTAATTCGGTAGAAAAGGTTGCCGGGAGTCTGGGGTAGTGAAGATGCTGTCACTACAGTAAGTTGTGTCGCGACTTAACTCAGTCGGCGTCCAAAAAGCGATGGTGTTTCTGACGTGTTCCTTGCGCGTTTGTCTGTTTGTTTGTTTCGAAAGTGATACCCGACAACCGTCACCTCGCGGTGGCATTGCGTTGGGTCACATATGAACCCGTGCATGGGCGAGCGAGAGCGATGCCTCCAGAGCTCTAACGACGCAATTTCGCCGCACGCGCACTTAACATCGTGTCGGATGGATACCTATGAGGCGTGCGGTAGCCCGTGGGGTGCTGTTTACGCTGCCAGCAGCGCAAGGATAGAGGGATGAAAAGGAAGGAAGGAAAGATAGGGAGGTCAACCAGACGCAAGTCCGGTTTGCTACCCTACGCATGGGGAAGGGGTTTAAGGGGAGAAAAGAAAGGAGATGGAGACCAGCAGCGCAAGTGTCACGCGCTTGCTATTGCACGCCACTGCCTCGCCCCATCGGACGAAACGGTGGTTGATAAAAGACTGTGCACATATTTATAGGCTTCTTTTATGTGATACGAAAGTGCCCACTGCTTCTTGGAATACGGGTTTCACTTTCACGAAACAATTCCTCTGATCGTCAACTGCGGAGCTTTCTGTCTGAGAAATTCGTTTGGGTTTTCTTAGTGTTGCGCAGTCGGCTGGATGACAAATTTATTTTTGATGAAACTTTTCTCGCCTTGCGGGCTTCCGCATAACCTATTTGCAAGCCTTACTCAAGCACCGATACAGTTGTCATGAACGTTTATCCTTAATATATTTGCCGACTCATTATATGATAAATAAAAATCGGGCCACTCGGTTCCGTTTCTTCTCGTTCACATATATATACATATATCAGGGTGTCTACCAATTTAACATTTCCAAATTCCCTCAGTTGTCCAGGTTTTCCCGGAGAGCCCTTTCAAAACTCGCTGAGTGACCCAGAACTTTGTTTTATATCAAGACGGGCTGACGCCATGTCACGTGATGCTGTCACTCTCTAGTAAGCATGTTAAAAAAATTAAAAATCGACTTAATACAGTTTGAATAGTAAGGAGGTAGTGTTTGTTTTATTCAAAAAGAATGCAGAAGGGATCGGTTAGTAGAATGCACAGCGAAAATGGTAAAACCCATTACAAATCGAGTCGAACGTTCTCAAATACGAATAAAAAGGAGATGCATAAAAAAGCAAATATTTTTTTGAATATGAGCTATTTCTAGCAATTGATAGCGAATTCATTGGTATGAGGCCCGAACTTTGTCGCAAGTGAGATTCTTCCTCAACAGCTGGAAAGTCGACCTCAACTGTCCTAACACACTTTTAGCCCGCGCACAACATCTCAGTGTTGCGTTTCACTGCTTTAAAAAGTTTATTTTCGTTTAGATGAGGGACATCCTCTTGGTCAGTTTTACAGTCAACGTCCGATTTTTCGGACTCCTTAGGGGCCGCGAAAACGTCCGAAAAGTCGGGCTGTTTGAAAAAATGAATTCATGTTTTTCACTGCCTTTAAGAGCTCAAATCACCCTAGGCACATCCGAAAAGGCGCTGAAGGCCTGTCAATACACGTATTAGGCATACCGGTGCTCGTACTGGAATAGGAGATGCGGGTGCACGCGTGTATAATTAAGGAATACATACTGTGTCCCCGTGGCAATTGTCCCTTCCCCCGCTTGTTACGCTTCATCGCAATACTTTTGCGTGTGCTTCACCGCGTAACAGTTCTGTACTGAAACGAAGCTAACTTTCAGAAACCGGCATTATGCAACGCGTCGTACATTCCGAGCTTCGAAGGTAATCGCGAGGACCACAAAGGCGGAGTCGGTGACATTGCTGACAGCGGTGACTTCTTTCAATGAAAAACACGGCACCGAACGGCAAGAAGCTTAATAGCGAACGTCAAAGTAGCTAGGCCTAGCGTTGCCGCGGTGGTGGCTTTGATTACTGCCGTTTCGGACCTGTGGTCACGGCAAAAGCGCAAGAAAATCAGACGGCGAAGGGTCCTTGCATCCGAAATTTCAGACTTTTTTACATACATTGACTCTACGAGGTACGTGGTGGTGCCGAAAAGCCGTCCGATTTATCGGGCGTCCGGAAAGCCGGTCGTTGACTGTATACACTGGCAACTCCTCCAGTGGACGACACGGTGACAGACATGTTTCGTTACGACTCGTCTCTGTCACTCGAGCCAGCATTACGGTGACTTTCTTTCCCTTTAAATAAAATTACAGCTAATTTTTCCTGATAGGAGCACAAATTCCCCGAGTTTTCCCTGAGTATTTCGGACTATCCAAAATCCCTGCGAATTTCCTGTTTTTCCGGTTGGTAGACACCCTGATATATATATATATATATATATATATATATATATATATATATATATATATATATATATATATACATATATATATATATATATATGTATCACATGATGCCAACAAAGACACCAAGGACAACATAGGGATAATTGCTCGTGCTTACTAATTTACTAATTGAATTAAAGAAATGATAAATTAATGGCAATGCAAATGGATTTAAAAAAACTTGCCGCAGCTGAACAATCCCGCATATTCGCATTACGCGCACGATTCTAGTGTATATTACATATATATATATATATATATATATATATATATATATATATATATATATATATATATATATATATATATATATATATATATTGCATATATTGCATATATATATGCATTCGCGGAATGCGACGTCAGCGTCAGTGCATTCTTGACGTCAGGCTTTGCCACAGCACGCGGCGGCGTTGCGTGAATCAATGGCGCCACCGTACGCTATGTGTCGTCGACTGCTCGCAGGCTGCATCGAGGACTCCACCTGCACCAGTGGCTCCATATGCGAGGACACGAGATGCGTCTGCCCCGCGGGCTCGTTGGGCGTAGGAACCGCAAGCGCTGCCGTCTGCGAGCGCCACGGTAACGCAGCACGTTCTCGAAACTTCCGGAGCACACTAAGACATCGCTGAGAGCACATGCAAAAAAAAAAAAGTCACGAAGGATTGAATGAAGGAGGGGGGAAAAAGTCGCAGCTTCGGCGGAAATGCGAAACTATAGCGAATTACACTGGGCGCGTTAGGGTTAGGAGCTCAAGCGCACTCTCTCAAGTCGGTAGAGCGCGCTCCAAGTAAACTTAAGCGGCGGAAGGCGAATTCCGGTGCGCGAAGAGGGAGCGAGCTCTAGGCGCACCAGCCTGGGAGATGGTGCGCGGAGGCTCATGCCAGCACCACCTAGATAGCACAAGGCCTGGTCATTCGTATCAATGACGTCATGTTAGTGGCCCGACTGCCGTATAATCTAATGGGGGATGCTCCGTTGTGCGCAACGGTGATTTTGACGTCACTTTTTTTATCACTCCAGCCTTGGCAATGCAAATTTACAATGTAATGAATTATTACACAGTCGGCATACCGCGGAGCAGACACAATTCCTGCGGTGTGCGGTACCTCTGATAGCAGAGCGAACAGCTTGCTCCTCACAAACGCAGATCGCTGTTGCTGCCTCCGTCGCCGCACGTCCAGTTTTTCGAGCTCACCATCGTGGATCAAGAACTGCAGTGGCTTGTCAGCGGTGCATCATTAAAACTTCTTTCTGGGCGAGTTGGTGCATACTTGACATAAAAATTGTTACAGCGCAAACACATGCAGCCGCAAAGTATCAAGGACGGGACACAAGCGCTTGTGTCCCGTTCCTTGATACTTTGTGGTTGCGTGTATTTGCGCTGTAACAACTTTTATGTCAGTGGTTCCACGTTCACAAAGCGCGCTAAGTGCGATAGCGAATGCGGAAGCGACGTAACCCTCGTCAGATGACGCTGTGCTAAAAAAATTGTGGGGTTTTACGTGCCAAAACCACTTTCTGATTATGAGGCGCGCCGTAGTGAAGGACTTCGAAAATTTCGACCACCTGGGGTTCTTTAACGTGCACCTAAATCTAAGTACACGGGCGTTTTCGCATTTCGCCCCCATCAAAACGCGGCCGCCGTGGCCGGGATTCGATTCCGGGACCTCGTGCTCAGCAGCCCAACACCAGATGACGCTTGGGCGTTCGCGGGCGCAGTCGCCTAAAATATCGCCGTTAAGCTACGCTGCAAAGGCGTCGTGCCCAAACGCGTTCGAGTGCGTGGCTCTGGAGTTCGGAGGGTGCGGTAACTTAACGCGCCCGTTGATTGCGATAGCAAAATTGTTAGACAGCTATACGAAGTAAGGTTAGTAGTTTTATATCGGCCATACGAACTGCAAGCGTTCGCTTACAATAACTAAATAACGAGCACGGTGTCACGCGCGCACAGACACGCATGAGCACATATCTCACTTTATACGGGGACTTTATACGGAACATCACGCCGACGCCGACGGTGGAATTTCGCCTGCAGTGTCGCTATAAGTGCTATCGCAATAATAATGTAGAGTAATAAAACAGCTGCACTAGGATCGATGGAAGGCGAGGATGAGGAATCTTAGGAAAAATACAATTTTTTATCCTTTGAAGTACGAATTGCCGTGCTACGTTCCTCTCTCCCGCACTCATTATGGAAAATAATTGAATACGCGCTGGCAACCATACTAAATCAGCTATGCAGGAAAGATGTTGAGGTCCTAGCCACTAATAAGTAAACTTATTTCACCTGTTTGGGCAACTTATTGAATTCCTAATGTGTGTAATTGTACGTTGAAATATGCATACCATGTAACTGTTCTTGTAAGTACCCATGTGTATAATAGGTATTGTATGATTATTTTTATAACTGTTGGTGTGTTCGTATAGCTGAACCATATAGCAAATCGCAGTGTCCCAGCTGCTTTACGGGTGGCTAGAGCTTAATCAAGTTGCGCAGATGCGGATTTTGTTTCTGGTCACCTATTTTCGAATTAAGAACGTACTGTTTTCGGTGAAAATAGATTTGTGTGATTGACTGTTTAATTTATTTGATTGACTGACAAATAAAGGACAGTTAAAGGTTACTGGAACTCCATCTTCTCTCTTCCTTATTATAAGAATGAATTGTTACATATGAAAGAAAAAAATCAATGAATAAGATAACTACCGAAGGATGTAATGAATAAACAAAAGATAACAGGAAGATGTGTAGAAAAGTAGAAAAAGAGTGTTTACGTAATCATTAATGGAGTAATAAATTAAATGGCCCTAGAACATTTATTGAACACAGTAAAATAAACGCTACCGATCTGTTTACGAGGCTCTGGTGAACATGTTAGCCAAATATAATTGCACTGTATGCAGCAGGGAATGTTCGCAATCTCACGTAAAAAGCAGTAAACGGTCGCTTGCTCTCGCATCCGCAAGCTCGTCATCGGAAGCATCTGGCGGACAATTGGCTGATTTCGTGATCGCGAGAGTATTCTCAGCAGTGCATAATTGTTAATTTTGAGTTAAATAAATGAAAAACCCGCTTGTCTGCGATCTCAAAACGACGCAAAAATAATTTCATCTTGACACTGCGCGTAGCTGCGTCTGCTGCACTTGGCCTCCGAGATCGCAACGTGCGTACTGCGTAGCCTAGTCTGCCGCGGTCACCGCGGGGTGTCGCGACGAGCCCTTTCGCCGCCACGTGACTCAAGCTCTCACCGGGGCTTTGCCCTCTTGGCTTCTCCGCTGTGTAGCTTCCAGCGCGCTAGCGGAGCAGTAGCAGTACGATAACTCGACTTATAGTAGAAGGATTCGAAAAGAATTTTGCGGTATGGGGTTCGTGGGACGACTTAATTTAATAGTAAGACCATCTTATGATTCGTTAGAAACGTGTTTCAGCGCTCTTTTAAACACTGAGTGAAAGCAAGCAGAAACATAGAAGATGGTTGGTATAAAGAAACAAACGAAGGAATGAACAAATAAATGTGCAATGTCTGAACAGATGTTGCAAAGGCGGTAGAGATGAGCAAATTTTGAATTGTTGGCCGGCAGGGTAGCTGTTGCTACTGCCATAACTCATCCCAAATTGGCCCGACGTCACTACTTCCGGCTTCACTTTTGCGGACGAAGTAACTATAGCCCGTGCAATTTATCAAAGTTACGGCGCTAGTGTGTTTGTTGGTAAATACTTGCTCCTGGTCTGGTGCACCGGGCTGCTCAACGCTTCTTGCACGCACGGTACACACGTCAAGGTGCTAAAAAAGATTGGCTGAAGGCTTAGCTTGGTTAAGCCTGGAAGATTGCGAAAGCAATACCCTTGGCTGCGCCTTGGTTCGGATGATGATGTGGACATGGTTGCCCTTTGTTAAACGTATAGTTATACATCATCCGACATAGCGCAAGGCAGCGCGCCGACCACTGCGAGGAGCCGAGCTGTAGCCCCATTTATCCTCCTAGCGTGACGTCACACCAGCGAGCGCCCTCTCTCGGTAGCGCCGCAGCACGGCGCGCAAGGCTTCGCCTCCACCATCGATGCCGCGAGTTGGGGCCCCGTCTCTCGGTCTGACGTGACGTCACAGAGTCACGTGACGCGCAGCTGTGTAAGGAGGCGCCACGACCACCGATGGGCCGGAAGTGCGAGCAGTATTGCTTTCGCAATAAAAATGTACAAGCTACGCAGGTGCACCCGCGCACGAAGAGAATGACACGCGCTCGCGTCCTGCCGCAGTATGCACTACCGACGCGGACTGCGGCTTCTGGCTCCACGCGCAATGCGCGCGCATTCGACCTGGTTCAACGCTCCGGGGCTGTCGCTGCGCCAAGGACACGGCCTTGCTTTTGGGGTCCTGCAATCCAATCGGTAAAGCTTTTGTTTAAAAAAAAATTATGGGGTTTTACGTGCCAAAACTACTTTCCGATTATGAGGCACGCCGTAGTGGAGGACTCCGGAGATTTCGACCACCTGTGGTTCTCTTAACGTGCACCTAAAACTAAATATGCACGGGTGTTTTCGCATTTCGCTCCCCCATCGAAATGCGGCCGCCGTGGCCGGGATTCGATCCCGCGACCTCGTGCTCAGCAGCCAAACACCATAGCCACTGAGCAACCACGGCGGGTATCTGTAAAGCTGTGATCGGTGCAGAAAAGATGAAAAAAAAAAAGGACACTGGACTTGACCTATAAGTAAGAGGACAGGAAGTTACACGAGCCTCCTGGTTATACCGTAGGTTCCTCCGCGTTCGCATTTCGCACTAATACATTATTTCGATCTGCATCTTGCTTATTATACTATATTTGGGTTCAGTGTCCTCTCTGGATCGACCATGCGGATCTTTTGAACACAAGTTTCGAATGCGTATGGGAGGTATACCGCTTAAAGCGAACCCTCGTGGAGCTACATAGTGTCGTTCTTTTTAGCTTTCCGCGAGGTACACCACGGCGTCTTTCACGTATATTTTAACGACACACGCGCTGTGTCGTTTTTTCACAATCGTCGCCGTTTATAATCTCATCTGGCCCTGCCGCGGTGAACGCAGATCTAAAGCGATGGCTTTCTTTGACTGCTTTCCCCGGTTTTCGCGGTTGGGCTGTCTAACATCGGAACCATGTACGAGCTCATCGAGGTTCCGTAGATTGCGCTTGCAGACTCGCAGTTGACGTCAGCACTGACGTCATAACCTCGACCGAGTAGACAGCGATCACCCCCCCCCCCCCCCCGCACACTCTAGTTAATAATATTAAATGTTTGCTTAAGCTTTCGCTGGATTCATATTGAGGAGGGAAAGTATAGAGCATACATTAAAAAGTGCTGCACTATGCGCTGTCCTAAAGCAAAACTGGGCAGTGACCACCATGGTGAAGCAGAGGGGGAAGGGGAGGAGGAGTCTTGCCTTAGTAAATCCATATCGCTTTGTGGTGCAACCCTACTGAGGTGAAATAAGGTACTACGGTACGGCGCAGTTTGCCCGTGACGCACAAGTGCGCGCAGCGGTCGAGTCACCATACAGTCTTAAGTATGCTTCCGCATACTTAGTGATCTAGGTCACCACACAATCTTAAGTATGTTTCCACATACTTAGAGATCTAGGTCACCACACAATCTTAAGTATGCTTCCGCATACTTAGAGATCTAAGTCACCACACAATCTTAAGTATACTTCCGCGTACTTAGAGATCTAAGTCATGGCACAATCTTATCTAAGTCACCACACAATCTTAAGTATGCTTCCGCGTACTTAGAGATCTAAGTCACCACACAATCTTAAATATGCTTCCGCATACTTAGAGATCTAAGTCACGACACAATCTTAAGTATGCTTCCGCATACTCAGAGATCTACGTCACGGCACAATCTTACCTAAGTCACCACACAATCTTAAGTACGCTTCCGCATACTTAGAGATCTAAGTCACCACACAATCTTAAATATGCTTCCGCATACTTAGAGATCTAAGTCACCACACAATCTTAAGTACACTTCCGCATACTCAGAGATATAAGTCACGACACAATCTTATCTAAGTCACCACACAATCTTAAGTACGCTTCCGCATACTTAGAGATGTAAGTCACCACACAATCTTAAGTATGCTACCGCATACTTAGAGATCTAAGTTGACACCACACAATCTTAAGTATGTTTCCGCATACTTAGAGATCTAAGTCGCGACACAATCTTAAGTATACTTCCGCATACTTAGAGATCTAAGTCATGGCACAATCTTATCTAAGTCACCACACAATCTTAAGTATACTTCCGCATACTCAGAGATATAAGTCACGACACAATCTTATCTAAGTCACCACACAATCTTAAGTATGCTTCCGCACACTTAGAGATCTAAGTCACCATACAATCTTAAGTATGCTTCCCCATACTTAGACATCTTAAGTCACCACAATTTTAAGTACGCTAACGCATACTAGGAAAACTAGCGGTGCCAAGTCGTGGCCTAGTTTTCGTTTACCGTCCTTCCCAACGCGCCTCTTGCTTGCATATGGTCCCCCGGAGCACATCCTAACCGGCCAGATTTGATTACTCGCCCTTTCTCTCAGGCAACCTGGGACCGTGTCCGTACGGTCGCTGCGCCACCGAGTACTCCGAGTGCGACCTGTCCACCTCGCTGTGCCGGTGCCAGAAGGGATACGAGCTGCGAATCTACGGCAACACCTGGATCTGCGAGAAACAAGGTCACGCATTGGTCTACCTTGTGTTACGCATCGCCTTGCCCGTGATGCACGTAATCCTTTTTTTTTATTTGCCACACACCCTCGGCGACAAATAAAGTCAATATCGTGGAGGGGGAAAGGTGGCACAAGCTGTCTACAAGCTGAGGTTATTAACCCAAAGTCACTAAATGACTCAAGAGAAAGCATTAGCTCGTGAGATCCCATATAGATACGCGGGAGCGGGAAAGTCGTTTTTATGGGAAAACACTGCGTCGAATTTTGTTAGGTTTGTTGCATTTGAAAGAAAAGAAATCAAAATTTAGACACCGCCGCAAGCGAATTGCTTACTTACGTCTCATTTTTTTAATGAGTTATGTAAAATAGCAAAATTAGATGAAATCTACCTAGTTCACAACTCAGCAATAAGAAGATAAGACAATTCTATAACTGGCACGTAATACATCTAAAGCGGACAGAATTAATCTATTATATACAGCTCTGCAAGATACCATGGATATGCGACTAGAATCTTTGAAAAGCCCTTGCAAGCTTTCTAACATTTTCAAATAAACTGTAAATTAATATTTTCGTACTTTATATGCTCTCCCAGATGCAGGTTGGAGAACTGAGATATGTGTCTTTGTTGCATATATACTCATTTGTAAACGTCGTGCTTTTATCTTTTTCTAAACTGACCAAATTTCCATAATTCTTGCAAAACATTCCAGGCCGTAAATCAGAATTTAATTTGTTGCATTTGATTATAGGCGGCATCGGAGCTGGCCCCGAGTTAAATCTTCCTCCTAACCACATTCTAGCAAATGTAAATCACTGACACGGCGCCTACAATTCATCTACAGTAGAGCAGGAAATTAATCGCTAGACATAACCGTCTAACACCTTGTGCCTTGTGTCTGCTGTTCCAAATTCACGTGTTAGGGAACGCCATCGGGCAAAACAAAAAGGATGTTCCACATCCGCCCACCATGGCTCTGAGTGGCGCTGGGAAACACTGTCAGGGTTAGATTTTGTAAACATGTTTACCCAAGTTAATGGACGTATTGGTAGATGTCGCCGTAACAATTGATTGTGCAACGCACGCTTAATGCGAAAGTTGTCGATTCGGCTCCAACCGGCGGCAAGTTATCTTTTCGTCCACACATTTGCGTTTTTATAAATATTTTCAACTTTCAACTTAAACCGCAGCTAATTTCCCCTATGCTTTTCTTGGCTTCATTGTCTGTTGCCTTTATATGGTCGCGTATATATATATATATATATATATATATATATATATATATATATATATATAGTGAACTTTAATACACAGCCCACCTCTTCGCGGCCTCCGCCGTGGCAAACAGTGCAGCATCGAGTCGTAAAATTGCACCAATTCAATTATTTATCGAGTCTATAGCAACTTCTTTACACATTTCTGAAATGAAAGTCCAGAAATAATATCCACAAGGAGTCTGCCCCCCAAAAGGCAATTTCTCGAGACGGTATACTCATGTAGAACATATTGATCGGGCTCGCTAGAAAAAGGAAGTTGTTGCGCACATTGACACTGCGCGCACGCTGAGACGCCCGCATCAGACGGGTGCACTGTTTCTCGTGTGTATGTATCTGTGCGTAGCGTTACTATGCATACCTGCCAACCTTCGAACTTTAAAGTTCGCAAAAATTCCGTGGCCGGGAGGGGGGTGGGGATGGGGGTATGTAGCACACATTTTTAAAAGCTTAATTGGCCCTGAGCCCACACCACTGGTGACATACATACGCACTTTGTTATCAATGATTTAGCTTTACACGCAGGACACGAGCAGTAGCGAACTTGGCACAACAGTGACTGACAAGTAACATGTTTTTTTAGTGCTTTTTGTCTAGGTCACAGTGACTTCTATAGCGACTTTGATGACGCCGATTTCGCGTGGTTCAGGAGGAGCTCGCCTGAATAAATTTGCTCGGACCAATTAGGCTGCCTGCTGTAGTAAATGGTGTCTTGCGCTACAAATAGAAAGCGGCGTGAGTACCATCGCAATTTATTTTTTCCCCTGCATACTTTTTTTGCAATCTCGCATCCGCCTCTGTTTCAAAACCTTTAAACCTTTCTCGCGAATTGAATTTATCTTTTCTTAACGCATGACGTAGCATTCGCAAAATAGCAGAACGAACTGAAATTCGTAAACCTCAGGAAAATATTAGGATGAGTTGGCAGGTACGGCTATGCGACGTCAACTGCTTTCCTATGGGGAATGTCTGATGTACTGACAGTATATGGACACCCTACAGAAAAATTGGTATCCTTGAACTTCAATCGCGAGTGTTTACAGAGTATAGGCGAGTTCAGACTACACGGTAGCGAACGAGTGTGTTAGATGTCGCCTGTGAATGGAGTTAGTGATCTTAATCTGTATTCTATAGCCTATAGGCTACCTAATTCTAGGCACTGTCCTGTGCTACCCACGTGCAGACACCGCGACAGTGGACCGCGCCTGCATGGAGAGCACCCAGTGCTACCCCGGAGAGGTATGCGATGACGGCTTCTGCAAATGTCCGAAGGGCAAGGAGCTCAGCAGAGAACTTGTGTGCGTAGGTGAGTGCCCGCGTCCATCTTATACGTATAATAGAACTGGTGGTTCACGAGTACTGGAGATATAGCCTGAAAATGCTGTGTCTGTAGAACGTGCCCACAATCACCTCCGCAATCACCTCATCAAACAGAAAGTAATGATTTACGACTGGTTCGAAGGAGCCTCGGGTACTGTTGCTGTAAAAGGTATCTATAAATGATTCTGGAACTATCAAATAACAGTAACATTAGATAACAGTATCACTAAGCAGTAACTTATCAGTGCTGCGAAAAGGTCATAAAAGCTAACGCTGTATGTGAAAGGCGTCTGCGAACACCTATAAAGACTTCCGCTCTAATACTTTAGAAATGCACTCGAGTACTGTGTCGAGCCCCAAAAAACCTATCTCTGGAAAGGGCGCACGCAGACGCCTATGGTGTTGCGGCAGGTACGCCATCGCGTTTGCGAATTACTGGGTTAACGCGCGCGTAAACGCAAGCGGTGGGTTTGGTGGCGCTACTTGGTGACGCAGAGCTAGTTTTACACCAGCCAAGCTGATTCTACTTCGCTGCTGGCGTAAATTTTCTGCAGCGGTGTAACCGTTAACACGTTGCCTTTTAAAATGTTTTTTTTTTACAAATACACTACAAAGACGTGTCGATACGGCATTGGGTTAGGCGAAGGCGAAGCCTGACACGATGTCGCTATACCGGCGTCCGGTAGCCCGGTACTACGTAAAAGCCATTCCGTGAACCGGGATACCGGACACACTAAAATTATCAATCGTTGCCGAAAGCGAGTGAGTGGAGTGCTTTAGTAGTGTAAAACGCTTGCGTTAGCGCGCGACGCAACGCTAACGCTGAGATTGGCTACACTGCGTGACACAAACTAGTCTTGAAACAGCGGCAAGAAGCGAAACGCTAACACTAGCGCAAGCATGTACGGCGCCGTATAGATGTAAAGAAACTAAGTACTGACGCGCAAAACCCATGTGAAATGTCGAGCTAACCCATTTTTGAATCGGCAAGTGTGTCAGCAAGTGAAGCCGATTCAAAGCACCGACCACAGATCACTTTGTTTCGCCGCGGTAAACGTGACGCGTCTCGGCTTGAGTATAGCGGACGTATATCCTTTGAAACGGGCGAGTGAACCAGAAAAAGTAGATACATGCCTTGGAGCCGTCACTATGCGACTACAGCAAGCATGAGCAGTCACTCTCGTTAAGCCTACATACACCGCTATTCGAATAACGTATTGCGATAACAGCGCCAGTTTATCACCAATATATTCCGCCGTCGAAGCACGATTATACCAACATCAAGCAAGTATGAGCATTAGTGGCGAACGAATACAGTGCGCGCCGATGACTCGACAGATGCGAAGCGCGCGGCTTTCACATCGACGGCCGACGCCATGCTTCCCTAGTATAAAGCTCTTAGCGGTGAACGATAACTTCCGGAAATAGCGTAGGTACAGGCGCCGACAAAAGTAGTATACTCCACGCAGCGGGAGCCGGAGCAGCGGCACACTGCATAGCGACGCCATCTACAGGCGGCATCTGGGATCGACATGCTTGCAGATAATAAAGGGCGCCCATTGGCTGTGTCGATACCAGATGCTGCCTGTAGATGGCGTTGCGATGCAGTTTGCCGTTGCTCCGGCTCCCGCTGCGTGGAGTACACCACTTTTTTCGGCGCCTGTACATAAGCTGCTCCAGCACCGTTTACGCGCAGCGCATGCGCGGCGTGGAGCGCGCAGCGCTAATGCTAACTCCTTGCGTCCGCTGCTGTACGTTACCCTAAAACTCTCTATTATCGTGCAGAGATCAAGCTGCCGAAGACATCCACCAACCTGCGTCTGTTCCTCTGGTTGTCGGCCGCCATGCTGGCACTGATAGTGGTATTCATCACGTTCGGCGGCTGCCTCTACCTGTTGGCGCAGCGGGCCGAGAACGAGCAGATGGAGATCGCCAAGATGTTCGACCAGGCGGAAGAAGACCCGTCCTTCTAGCCAGTCAATTCCTTATAACGGGACTCCGTGGAAGTGCTATTTGTGAAAGCTAGCAGCTGCTTATAATTCGTTTTTATTCCATAGTGATTCGCGCTTTTTGATTAGTAAATTACCGTTCCTTAGCTGAAGGCGTTCAATCCATTTTGGCACCAGGTACAATGAAATACAACGTCGAGCAAATTGACTACTATGAAGAACATTCATTGTAATCTTAGTATCAGACAAATATTACGTATATTACGTGCCCATGCGGTCATTTATTATTTATATTCATTTGAGTCTGCTGTGAAGTGCCGTCTGCAGTACATAGGACGTGAAGTGGACAAACCAGATAATTAAATATTCGAGGAGTTTAATGGAGTGAGACATTGTCATGATACGAGGGGACATTGTTCAGTGTATTACAGATTTGTTGTCAACGCATTAAAGGTTATAGAGCCGTTTCAGTGCTTGTCTGTGGTATTTGTTTCTTCGTGTCTTAGTTTTATTCGCGCTGTTCAACCTCAGTTCTAAATTATGAATCTAATGCATCGCTATGCGCTTGTCTACCTTAACCTTCCGTGCTATTCTGAACGCTGCACAATGATAAGAGCATCCTGCTTACTATGCTGGGCGCACTTAATCATATTTATTTTATTTGACAACACATGACTGTCGTGGTGCAGGAGACTAAAGGCGACATTAAAGGTCGCCTGACTATAGGCCTCTATAGCACCACATTGTACGTTCACCACACAATGGCAGTGGAAAGAAAAAAGAAACAAGAGCAAAAGAACATTCTAAACAGCTAGTAGGATAAAATATACAGAAAAATAGTAGCAAAGCAAAAGAAACAACTGGATCACATGAAAAACACGTATGCTTGTCTGTCAAAGGTGCCATTCGGAAAATTGTCAAATGTATCGTAGATGCATGTAAATGTCCAGGTTGCGCGCACCTCAGAAGCTATCACGTTGAACCGTGATAACTTTTACCACTTTATCGTTCACATCACGCTTGTCTCTCTCTCTAGCTCCTTGTGGCATTCTAGACGGCGTCAAATTTCGCGACATTGTTGAATTCGCGCTCTGGTCGTCCATAATTAGCTCGCAGACAGCTACGCCTTCTTTGATTGGCTCAAACTAAGTAACACATGGCGGTATTTGACGGCGTCGCAATACGTCACTTTCTGTCGAGCAGGACAACTATGTTTCTTTCTGTCTCCACTGCAGGCGGCGCCTTTAAATAGAGTCGAACGAAATGGCTTTACGAGAGAAGCCATTCGCACATGCGATCGCCTCATGCCGCACGATCATCATCACTAACCTATCGCATGTTCACTGCATCACGAAGACGACTCCTAAGCTCTGATCCCCGCCATAACACAGTGGAGACCACTGCTCCCAGCGTTTTGGCGCCGTAGTTGGGGCTGAAAGGTGCACCTAGCACAAGAATGAAAATGTAAGTCTAAGATACAGACTGAATGGGAAAGAATAATAGTATACCATATGATGAACTGAAGCGGGAAAGATCAAGTATTGTCAATCCGCCGTTGTAAAAGATGCAAGCTTTAAACGGGTGGGCAGCTAGGGAGAAAAGAGCAGAAAGGTTATTGAAGTTTAAGGCGGATTCGCAAAGAAGGGAAGCACAGTTGCTGCCAGATCAAAATTAGGTGTAACGACGACTTTACGAAAGCATTGCGCAAAAAAAGGTGAGGCGTGCACACAGGACACAAGAGAAGTGGACAACACGAACGCCACTTCTCTTGTGTCCTGTCTGCACGCCTCACCTTTTTTGCGTAATGAATCCTTACCAACTAGCTCAGCTTTCTCTCATTCTAAGTTACGAAAGCAGTCGGGCGTCCAATAAGTTCTGCTGTCGGATGGCAGGGGCGCCTTGAAAAATTGAGTCCAACAGCGGACTTAAATGGCTCATGACGACGATAAAGTGCTGCAGTGTGTCGCCATTGTGTTGAATGTCGCGACACTTGGGCGTTTCTTTCTTAACTTTTACAGCTTATCGTTATAAGCACGATCACAATGCTATGCCGTTCTTGTGGTTATTTCTTTATTTGCCCGATTTGCGTTAGGTGACCCAGCGTTCAGTTCAGTTTATTGATTTAAAATATGCGTAATATGCCCGTGACGCACAAGCTTACGCAGCTGTCGAGTCACCACAATCTTAAGCATACGTCCGCATATTTCAGAGTTTAAGGTTTAAGTTATAATGACTCTTAAAACATAAAACAGAATAGCAACCAGTTACAAAGTAGAGAATGTACGGAATTGTCTTTAGGAACACGAAAAAGGAGCTAAATTAGCACACAAAAAAGCATAAGCAAAATTTATGCATGAAAAAGTACAAATGTAAAATTTACAATAGAAAAATAGTGAACGACAATCCTAATTGAATCAGTTGACACCACCTGCTTCCAGGTCAATCCCCCATAGTGAGCATGAGCCAGTGTTTGGACACAAGAACAAGATATGTGTTTTTAACAGTCGTTTGCAACTTTCTAGGCATCGGGCAATCTTATTGCTTGTTTATCTACTTCTGCTTGTTGTGTCTGTCTGTCTTAAGCTTGTTTTGCTTCTGCCGTCGTCGTGGTCGTCATGTGTCAAAAGACTGAAACTGCACGTGGAAGACGCAACCATCATTGCAGCGTCGTCGTCGTCATCATCATCATCATCATCATCATAATCATATTTTATGTCCACTGCAGGACGAACGCCTCTCCCTGCGATCTCCACTTACCCCTGTCCTGCGCCAACCGATTCCAACTAGCACCCGCGAATTTCCTAATTTCATCGCCCCACCTAGCCTTCTGCCGTCCTCGACTGCGCTTCCCTTCTCTTGGTGTTCATTCTGTACAATGGCGACGCGTGAAAGTGGTGCACGTGTGAAAAAGAAGTAGAAGAAGAATCGTCGATCGGGGCGGCCGTGGCTGCTGTCAACCGCTGCTCGGAAGCTTCTCTCGTCCAGCTGCAAACTGCGCCCAGCCTCGATCGTCAATGGCCGGTAAGTGCAATTTCGCGAAGGCTTTCGAGCGTAGTAGTGATTGGCCAGAACTGTTCGCCGAGATAAGCTGGAGTCTGCCGATTTGTGCGGCATCGTTCAGTGATGGCATCCCGAGACCATTTAAAAGTCTTCCGCGCCAGCGCAATTTTACCCCTCCAGCGAAAACGTAGACGTCGGAGTGTGATCACCTGGCTATTTAGCCGGATGCAAAAACCCCCTAGTTCCCAATGTGATATCGCTTGGCTGTATAGCTCTTCATCGCACTTGGCTTAGGGGAAGGTGAGAAGCTAGGACCGCCTGAGAAAGCTGAGGATAGATAGCCTGAGGATAGATAGGCATAATTCTTCTCAGCTATTCTGAGACTGCTTACAAGTGCCCGCAGAGAGGCTGTTTTTGTGCAGCACTGATAAAAGTGAGGCGCTTCAACTTTACTGGCTACTTACGCTTTTCCTTTCGCCCTACCTCGAGCACCCGCTTGTCTGAAGCCTCTTGAGTCATACGTGCCTCCGGTATATGCAATCGAACATAATATACTGTTCCATGTGCAAGTTATACGAAGTCGTTGCACTGGTTGCACTCATATAGTGACCTAACGTAAAAAGGCCTTATGTCGTAGTACCACTTTGCAGGACCCTTGGCCGACAGAGAGGCCACCTCTGCCAACGCCTCCCGTCACGAGTTTGAGCGCCTAATCTGGCGCTTAACCGTTGTGGCCGTGTTAGCGTCTCAAGGTACGAAATCGGGCTATCGAAAAAAAAGATATGTTTTCGTTAGGCTTGTGCATAGCACCTAGAAAAGGGCGAGAAATTAATTTAGTGTCATTTATCTCTGTTGAATGCAGAAGACGCTTCCAGGCAGAATACGCTTAAAATACGTTTTTTTTTTTTTCAGGACTAAATATATTGTATTTTGTAGAATAAAAATTCTGGGGTTTTACATGCCAAAACCACTTTCTGATTATGAGACACGCCGTAGTGGGGGACTCCGGAAATTTCGACCAGCTGGGGTTCTTTAACGTGCACCTAAATCTAAGTACCACGGGTGTTTTCGCATTTCGCCCCCATCGAAATGCGGCTGCCACGGCCGGGATTCGATCCCGTGACCTCGTGCTCAGCAGCCCAACACCATAGCCACTGAGCAACCACGGCGGGTGCCTGTAAAGAACAAAAATATCTGAGGTCGCCGCCTATACGGGAAATTGCTCAACTATTTACACCTGTTCCGTATAGTGCTCACGATTTCGGTGGTGGTATGCTTCTAATTTTGACACGTTTGCTTATTCCCACTATCGCGCCATATCTGTTGTAATCGTTTCCCAATTGTGCAGTTGTAAAGTTTGTCGTTTTGTTCTTCGTTATTCTTTTTATTTCAACAACTTTTTCTTTATTTCAAGTAAGCGCCCGAACCAAAAAAAAAAAAAAAATGGGCACCGCACAACTGGGTACAATCTAGATTTTTTTTTTTTTTTTTTTGCTTTTCTGTGCAGCAGATTTTTGTCAAAAACGTGTATTGAGCGACAGTCGAGCACTGCGATTTCACCTATTCCCCGCGTTCAGATGGCCGAGCACCCCGAGGTATTATATAGCCGCGGTGCTGAAACGCAGGTTCGGAGGGCTTCGAACTCCTGGATTTCGACAAGTACGACGTGATCAACGCGACCGTGTCCCACGCGACCGTGCGTCTGCTGATGTCGGACGAGAGCCGCTTCTTCGTGCAGATCCTCCTGTCCAGGGAAGAGCTCGGCGGCGAGATCAGATTCGAGTACCTTGAAACCATCAAGGGTCAGAGCATACCGCCGCTCGTGCTGAGAAAGTGAGTGTGCATTTCTGTACTTCAGATTCAGCGCCTTTCTAAATTCACAGAATCAAGTCGTTAGTTACGAACTAGTAATATTGTTTCGGACCATCCCATTTCTTCCCTACCGTTTTGACATATATATATATATATATATATATATATATATATATAGTATATATCATGTCATATCATGTGTGTATCATGTCACAGAAGAGAGGTTCTCAGGAAGCTGGAGGCTCGAAGTTGGCAGAACAACATTGGTAGGACACGGCAATGTCAATGAAGCCAACGTTTCTCTTTTGTTGTTGTTGTTGTTGTTGTTTTTGACAAGAGGATTGACGTGTCTTCGTCAAGGACTTTGTCAGGGTTCCTGCCCTGGCGAAAACAAGTCCTTGTCCTTGTCCCATGCTGTCTCTGTGGTTCGTTTGTTAGCGCAGTTAAACAGTGTTCGCTAATATGCACCAACTCGCACAACAACAAGTTCTGCTAGAAAACAAGGGCCCCTGTCCGAACGTTGGGCTTCAGCGCCATTGCTTGTTCGGGCAGCACTCGTAACACGTACAGTCACGTGTATTGCTGCACTCACAACGCGTAACGAAGCTCGGTTGAATCCTCGGTCTTTAAAGTCGGCCTGCTATCGTTTTGCCATCGCGTATGCTAACATGCATCAACGGGGAGCGACAGTTTCCGCGCCATTAGGGGTCTCGTTGCGACGGTTTTCACGGCCAGAGATATCTCCTCAGCCGGCGTTATTGTAGCATTTTGTCTGCGGCCTATTCAATAACAGACCGACACGGATAAAAGGACGCATTCATCCAATACCTTCGTCACTAAATAAAATATGTAATCCTACACTCAAAATGGCAGAGTAATGGGCTCATTCCGCTTGCATAAATTCGATGCGTTGTTCGAATAATGGTGCAGGGGAGTCGGAAGTCTCTCTCTCTCTCTCTATATATATATATATATATATATACGCGGTATCAGCCACTGGTTAGAAATCAAACGGTTCAAATATATCTGCACAGTTAGTGCACATGGTCCGCATTCCTACCCAAATAAAGCATGTAATGCTTAGATTTCCCGTTTATTGTGAATGATACGTATTCTCCATGACAGTCACACGTTGCAATCGTTTAGCGTAATCCTGTGAAGTGGGCATGCGCGGCGAATATGTCTACATTCTGTCAAAGAAGCGGATCAAAATGTTTCAATCAGATGAGTTCGTCGCGCTTTTTCTGGGCACAGTACCGCGAGGTGCCTACACCAGCAGCCGTGTAAGCGTCTATTCTTTGCGCTAGTTCTCGTGCATTAGCAAAAAAAAAAAAAAAAAAACACATTGATAGGTATATTTTTTTTCAGTACCTGCATCGCCAATAAGGCATGCACTGTATTTATTGATGAATTTATTTATGTATTCAATGATTGATTGACTGAATAACTTATTTGGTGTTTGACTGCTTGAGTCATACATTTATCCAATCAATGAATGACTGATTTTAACGTTACAAGGAACAACCTGCGTCATGGAAGACACTGCCTAGCGGCCGGGCTCCGAATGAATTTGTACGATCACGTGGGAGGTCTCTCCCAAGAATGCTTTCTTAAACCGTTCTCATAAAGGCCCGAACCATACTTGGCGTCCACTCGACGAACCACGCGCTAAACGCTGACTTGGCACGGAGTAAAATCCAGTTGTGCTTTCTAAACCGCTACCTTTTGAGTTTAATTACCCAAGTGGGAAGCACTGCAGATACTCATTTCTACTTCGTCTTCCTCTTTCTTTTCGTTTTTTTCTTCTGCGTGTCAAATATTTCAGCGTCACGTAAGTACATTATTTTTTTTTTGCTTCCTCAGAGGTGCGCTACATTGTCTTCCGCAAAGGAAAATGTATTGGTTAGGGCTAGCTAGTACAATCCGAAACTATAGGCAGGGCTGCGTTTGAAGCACTCGTATCAATTGTCGCGCATAGCGTGACAACAGCTTCCATTGAATATTTGTTGCGATAACACTTACACGGACGCTCCAGGCGAATTGCCGTCGTCGGCGTCGTCGTGACGTTCCGTATAAAGCCCAAGCGCGATAAATCGCAGCCGCATGCCAAACGCTGTAGCTGCGAAGAAAACGTGAGAGCGTGAGCCGAGAAGGATGGCGGCATGATGCGCGGCGACTTCTCTCGCACGCGCAATAGGAGATGCAGGAAGGTGAGCGCGAGCTGGGGTAAGGAAAGAAGGGGGGGGGGGGGTCATGTCAGCGCGCGTTTTTCTAGACCCACAGCAGCTGATCATGGCGCGGTTGGGTGAGGCTGAGCGCAGCTGCGCGTGCCCTATCATAGAGGTAACTAGAGGTATCATAGAGGTATCATAGGGGTAACGGGTGAAATGGTTATGCGAGCACAGGACGGCTTCGTGTGCGCTGCGCTATGCGCGCCTAGTTCGCGTTAAAGCGAGAGGCAGCACGAAGTAACTCGTTCACCGCTGCTATGCCACTCTTCATCACGCCAGTGTTATGGCAGCAAGTGTTTTTATTGTACTTTATTTATTAACATCTCAGCGCCGCCTGTATGTCAGCCTTTCCCCGCAATAGTAATAGAAGTAACGTTCGCAAGATTGCATTCACTTATACGTGTGGAACTTCGTCATTTTCGAAGACAAGGCCTTCTTAGCTAACTTCAGACAGGGTTGGCGTTGTTGGATGTGGACATCTTGGATCCACTTCCGGGGAAAATATGGTCGGTTAGGGGATTTTCCGGTGTCGTGTGAGCACGGAAATTGTATCAAATAATTCCTCCCCATACCGAGAACACGCAGCAATAGCCAGCAACTGAGGATATAATCAGAAACTATTATAATTAGCTGTAAACTCGTTATACGCGTGGGGTGGAATGCGAGTGCTGGTGTCACTTTCGCCCTCTGCCGTGCCGCCATCAAGTGGCATCTAACGTAACTGCCTCGTCTTCCACCAGATGGCACAAAGTGCCCGAGCTCACTGGTGGCACAATCCACCGCCCCGTTCCAAATGGGACGCTCATAACATCCATCCATCCACTAGTGTTCCTGCATATGCCCATATACAGGGACACTAGAGCTCACGACAAAAGAGAGCGCTGCATGTGTCGGAGAAGGGCGAGCGCGGGGAGCCGAAGGCTGCTCGAGTGCGTCGCCCGAGCCTTGGGCGTGTGTTTTGAGGAAGCCCTAAACATTTGGGGGTAAATAGGCCTTATGCCTCGCAGTGGCGAGAAAGAGCAACGAGAGAACAGAGGCTAGGGGCGCATTCCAGAGTGCCAAACGCTGAAAACGAGCAAGGGTCAACCGAGTGTCGACGGTAAACAACACATGGCCGACGTAATTGCGCGTGAAATAATAAGAATGAGATACAAAATGAGTGAATGATGCACAGGAAGTAGCAACACAGAAAGAATGCCTGGATATAATCAAGATTTATCAGCGAATTATTTGAACCACCATGTGCTTCGACCTTGTCTTCTTTAGCGTTGACGCCGTTTTTTTTTTTTTTTTTGAGAACAACATAACCGTGCGCGTCGTCATGGCTTAAAGCAAGTGTGGTATTTCGCGCAGCTGTCGCAGAACCAGTTAGGGAAACGCACGAAACTGGCTCTTAATATAGTGAACTATATACTCGGCTATGACCTCGTGGTTCAGTGAACCTCCGCCGGCAAGCTTCGCGCGTGCCCACCGTGCCTCTGTGCTTGGAAACACTCTCCCTGATAGTCGCGTAATGTTGCACGCTTTGCTTGTGTATGACATACTGAAGGCCTTACACGTAGCGCACCTGACACTGCACAAACGAGAGTGTGTACACGTGTGTTCTGGCTCACTCTTTTGACAGTGCATGCAGGTCACTCTTTTGTCCACTGTCGGACGCACTTCGCCTAAGGCCTTCATTTCCACGAGAGACCCCCCATACGGCAAGAAATTTTGCTGCAGCCCTTATGCGACGTTAGAAAGCGAGCTTGATTCTGTGGCACATGTGTTCGTATATTCTCCGAGTTGTGCTGCGGTGTGTACTTGCCACGCGTTCTTGAGTTGTCACCGACTGTAGTCGACGAAGTACACGGCAAATCTAGTGATCCTGTGCACACATGTATGGAGGTATAACGCACACATGTATGGAGGCGTTCAGAGCGCTCGGCAGTTCAGAGGCAGTTCAGAGGCAGTTCAGAGGTAGTTCAGAGGCAGTTCAGAGGCAGTTCAGAGGCAGTTCAGATGCGTTCAGAGGCGCTCGGCAGTACGTTTGTCGATCGGATCGACGGCAGTGGTGGATGGCCATCGACAACCCCGCTTAATGCTCGCAGGAAAGCGGAATTCACGCTGGCCAGCTCACGAATGGATCTCGGCGCGGGAGGCATCAGCCTGCGAGTCACGTACACGCATCCCAATGGCACTGTGGGCGCCAACGGTACCCTGATCCTGACTCCGTACACCGGTGAGTATAGCGGCGGTGCGAAATACTCCGTCTGTGCGCGGGCAAACTATATATCGCCTCGAAACACGGTACCATCATAAAATGCGGAGCCGTATACGTAATGCCTGACCTTCTACAGCAATAATATTCCGAGTTTGTCAAACGTTTAGGACTCGCGAAAGGGTGACAGTATTGCTGACCGATAATGACAACTGCGCCGAACATGAAAATTCCTACAGCTTTCAATAATAAATATAGTATTTAATGAAAGCACTCATCATCATCATCAGCCTGGTTACGCCCACTGCAGGGCAAAGGCCTCTCCCACGCTTGGGAGGGCAAAGGCCTCTCCCAACACCGGTCATGTACTAATTGTGGCCGCGTCGTCCCTGCAAACTTCTTAATCTCATCCGCCCACCTAACTTTCTGCCGCCTCCTGCTACGCTTCCTTTCCCTTGGAATCCAGTCCGTAACCCTTAATGGCCATCGGTTATCTTCCCTCCTCATTACATGTCCTGCCCATGCCCATTTATTTTTCATTTATTTTTCGCAAGAAAAAAATGAAAGCACTAATTGTTTATTAATCACTCTTAGAGAAAGGAACGGGGGGCACGGTACAGCTGCAAAGTAAAATTCCGGCTAAAAGAAAAGTCCCACTTTCGCAAAGACGAAGCATCGATTGCGATAGCAAATTAGTAGACGACCATACGAAGCAAGGATAGCAGTTTTATCGACCATATAAACTTGTAAACGCTCGCTTACATATTAAATTGGCAGGCATGGTGTCGGCGCGCACAAGTAAACATGCACACGCTCCACTCGATGACTGCGGACACTCACTGTCAATAGGCTGAGGCGAGGAAGCACGGCAGCAGCAGCGAGCGAAGTGAACTTCGTGCTGTCTATAGCTTCAACGCAAACTGTGCGGCGAGAACACAGCGCGCGAGATCGAACCGCGATCGTCGGCTCACCCTCCCACGTTTTCACTCGTACATACGGTATAGGGCCGCGCAACGATGGCGACATCGCCTTTGGACATTATACGAAACTCCACGGCTACGCCGACCACGATGGCGAAATTGCGCCTGCAATAATAATTGAATAAAAGAGTACTGCCTTGTGCCAATTCAGAATAATTCGGAATAGAAATTTGGTGTGAAATGCACTGCTGCCGTAATGTCGTTTCGCATGGAACGTCTTTAAAATCGGTTATAGGGGTTGCGCTTCCTGAAACCGCCCGTAACGGAAACATGCTGCAGAAGAGTGCGCATTTGGGATGGCTGATTCATGATTACGAACAGTAAACAGCGCTATAAGCAACAGGATGAAGAAGGGAGGAACGCAGACCATGGTGCACAGTGCTGTGGTCTGTGTTCCTCTCTCGACCTGCCGTGGCGTAGCTACGAAGCGTGGCGTAGCTACGAAGCGTGGCGTAGCTACGAAGCGTGGCGTAGCTCGGCAGTACGTTTGTCAATCCGAGCAGGAATCGTCGCGATTGAGGGAGGTTGCTACGCCGTAGTACGTTGAGTACAACTTGTTGCTGGGGGAGTTGGTTGGGATCTAATGAATACATTGTTGCGCCAAAAAGGAAAAATAAGGACTTAGGAGGGAGAGTATGAAAAGGCGCTGTGCGCTCGATCTTTCGTTTCACACTCTCGCTCCTAGGTCTTTATTTTACCTTTTTGGCGCAACAATGTATTCATTGGAGGCATAGTACGCATACAACATCAAACTCAAACTGTTGCTCATCGGAAGTTAAAATACACAGCATGCGAGCGTGCAAGTTGCTGCGCAAATTGCGCGCTTGATCAGCTATTGCGGCCCCTGCGTTGGACACGTACATAGGGTCGAGAAAAGACGTGAAGAGACTCGGGCGGCAAAACAGAGGGGTTTGCCCTAGTGCCCGAACACCTTCTGCAAAACGAACGGGCCCACTAAATACGAACGTGTAGCCAGCATACGAGGGCAAAAATCACGCCCTGATAACACCCCACATAGTGCAACATGATTTACGGATCCGAGGCGTTGTCTCGCGCGAATAAATGTGACGTGTGTATATTTTTGTATGCCATTTCTGTACACCAGTGCAAATACGCCGTCAGAATGAATACACCGTCAAATACACCGTCATTTCAGCAAACAAACGCTGACTTAAATAAATTATGGGGTTTTACGTGCCAAAACCACTTTCTGATTATGAGGCACGCCGTAGTGGAGGACTCCGGAGATTTCGACCACCTGGGGTTCTTTAACGTGCACCCAAAGCTACTAAGTATACGGGTGTTTTCGCATTTCGCCCCCATCGATATGGGGCCGCCGTAGCCAGGATTCGATCCCGCGACCTCGAAACGCTGACTTTCCTGAGCGCTATCCAGAGACCATATAGATGCTGCGACTCGCGACTCCACCGGGATCCGTCGCCAGATTTGGAGGAACCTGCGCCGACTTCGCGTTCCGGAAACGATGGTTTCATCCAAGACATTCGAAACATATCACTACTGCACCACTCAGCGATCCCAACGCCGTCATTGCAACATTAAGATAAATAATGAGGGCGACAAAACTCAACGCGCCTGTAGAGACTGACTTCGTCTCCCACCAGAGCTAGCGCCTAAACATTAGCGTTACACGCACTCGTAACCGTCTCGTAAGCTCTTTTTTTTTTTTCCTTCCAATAACGTCTACTAGAACATAGTTGCATCTCGTTATAAATATTTATTGCTCATTATTAGAAACTGGCCCCGGGCGCTGAGTTTCTAAAAGAATGTTGTGGATTCGTTAGTAGCCGGCCTAAATTCTTCACTCGCAACGACCTGTGAGTCGCCAATACTTTGGGGCAAAATGATTCGTTGATCTAGGTAACAATTACCGTTACTGCGGTACAACGAGCTGTAGATATGTGCCGCCGCGGAAGGAACAACGGAGACAACTCAATACATTACTTGATGCTCCAAAAAAAAAAAAAAGTTGTAGGATTAGCCGATATATATATATAGGACGTTGTGTGACAGTGGCGAAAAAAAGAAGATGTCCGTGTGCTGCGTATATACTTTTCTTTCTTTTTTGATCTGTCACCCACTTTTTTCCGATTACGCTTTGGGACAAAGAAAGTCTACTGAAAGTGATCCGGCGCTGTGCCTCGTCTTTACTCAGAGAAAGCGGACACACCCTGCACGTCGAACTGGGACTGTCGCAAGTACAAGAGTAACTGCGTCAGACCCCCCCTCGGAAGGTGCAGGTGTCCCAGAGGAAGCAAGTTCGAGAAGCATCGAGGCCTATGCCAGATAAGTACGTCAACCTTTTTTCCGGAAGCTTAAAATGTTAGCGCGAAGCATTATTTCGATCTGAAGTCGAGGGTGTGACCGAATGGTATCCACACTGAAAATTTACTGAAGTTTATTAAAGTATTCACCGGTTGTAACTTTGGTTATAAATTAATGATGCACGAAAACAAAAAGCACTGCTCCTCTGTAGAAGCTCTGCGGGATAGCGCTTAACGTCAGAGCAGTTTCTCACATAAGAAGGAAACAAACTAAACAAAGGTATGATGAAGAAATTGCGGCCACTGACCAAGTCAAAGTGAAAAAACACACAGAGACGTTTCGGGACCCGTACGGGTTCCTTGGTCACACAGAAACGTCTCTGTGTGTTTTTTCACCTTGACTTGGTCAGTGGCCGCAATTTCTTCATCATCATGTTACCTGACCAGACGAACTTTCGTCGAACTCTTGACTACATAAACAAAGGTATATGCCAGCACGTTGTTTTTTAAGAAGGCCGTGAGAAATCGCGAAAAATGCAGTTTATCAAATGTATTCTATTCTTTTTGACCGTCTTCCAATGACAATTTTCTGTTTAGTAATCTGAACGCGCAACTATTTATGACCAATTGCCTTAATCTTTTCCTCTTGAAATGAGTGTTCTTTTTTTTTTCAACATTCCGCAGTCTACATTGTTATAACCTTGTTATAAGACTAATAAATTAATTATTTTAAACATTAGCCCGTTGATTTATATTTTTAACAACGTAATTAGCTTTTACCAAGCCGAAAATTACTATACACCAACTTGCGGTACGTAAGTCGGTGTCATCTGAATCGACATTTCCAATTGCTGAAGTGTTTTTCTGTTTTGGTTCAGCGCACGAAACACAAAACGCCGGCACAGCATAATGCGCATGTTCTCTGTGCGCATAAGAACGCTTGTAACATTTGGCGCGAATACGGAATGTATTCCTCCTATCTACGGTCACAATCCGATTTTCCGTAACTAATTACTATGAAACACTTCCGCGTCTATTTATTTATTTATTTATTTATTTATTTGTTTATTTATTTGTACAGGTGCCTTATGTATACATCACCGGTACAGGGCATTACTGTACTGTAGGCATCACTGTTGCTACAGTGATGCCTACAGTATTGTAATACAAAGCACAAGGCATATAATTTCACCCAGGTCCTACAAGGGTACGCAAAGGCACCACATTTGTTACTATAGCTATAAGGACTGCGAAATGGGTCACCGTATTCTCATGCGTACAGGGCATCATTCATTTCAACGATAAGAAAAAAAAGGCAGAATATTGCACAAATACTCACTCCAAGAGGACACGGTGTTTAAAAAATATATCTGCTACACGCACGTGTAGGCGGAACGGAGGACATGAAACGACTGGCTTGACTGGCTTTTGCTGAGCCGTAAACTAGATTGGATTTGGCTGAAGACACTCTGTTGCCGGACAACACCCGTTGGCTAAGCCAAAATCGCTGCGGTTTGCATGCGGTCCGCCGCCAAAACGGAAGCGGGAAAAGCCTCGGCGATTTGTTGGACCGCGAGGGCCGCGGTCTTGCGCGGGCCAACGGCGGTACGCACGAACTGGTGACGTCCTATCACGTGATGCGCGGACCGCGGTCCAAGAAGAGCAATTTGGTCCGTCGTGCGGATCGGCCTTAACCGAACGAACGCGCCGAACAACGATTTCCGATCGCACCCCAGGCATCGCAACCAGCGCAGCTGTTCCATGGATACCTTTCATATTTATTTTTTTTCTGCGCTATAGGTATTCGCTGTGCGTAAGCGTCTTTGTTATAAAATTTGCTTCGCCATTTAGTTGGATAGCCGTCAGTGCAGCGCCCCCAACCAAGCAGCGAACCGACGTCACCCGTGTTTGTTTTTGTTTTTTGTCGCCGCGCAGAATGCTCTGATAAGAACGACTGCTTGGACTACCTGGGCGCTACCAGCCAGTGTTTCTTGAAGAAATGCACCTGTACAAGCGGCTCTTACCTTCTCTTCGGTCAATGCTCTTTCCCTGTTGGTAAGTGAGAAAAAAAAATACGCAGCAGATGTTCTCTACACTCTGAAAACAGTTGCACCCTTTGGGGTGTGTACTTGCCACGCAACGATAATCGTCATCTGCCTCGTCCGCATTTTCTTTCGTTAAGGCGGCGAGCCCGGTACTTCCAAGTCACGAACGGCATGCGCGTTATCGGCATGACAGAGCGTTCTCGACAGGAAAGGAGCGATCGCAGCGTTTCCAAGAAAGGAAACGCAAGCAAGACAGATGACGATTATCGTTGTGCGGCAGATATACACCCCAAACGGTGCGACAGGTTTTTAGGGCGTAGGCCAAGCGAGGCATACCGAATGTCATGCTGCCCTTGGCCTGCGCGATCGTGGGCTTGGCGACGACGATCCTGGGGGTTGTCACGCGAATGCCACAGTTATTTCCGAAAGCTATAGCCTCAAGTGACTCACGATGTGAAACTCCAGGACAAAGAACTGCTAATCTCTTTTTTATGCATGGAAGAAGCTTAAAGTATTTTGTGTAGTTTTGAAGCAATGGCAATTTAACATTGAACTGGCCGTCTTACGTGAAAAAGGAAAGTACACTCTCAGTATGAGGCATGCCATAGTGGGGGACTCCAGGAATAACTTTCGTCACCTCGGCTTCTTGAACATGCAGCAAAGTCAACAAATTACTTCACCAAAAGCAATATGATATGTTTTGCTACAGTGCCACTGTTAAGTGCATGGGTAAACACGTGGTTTTCAAGGAAAGCACTTCTATACTCGGCAACGCAGGACACATTTGGGATGTATAGGGAATGTCACACGGCTAACGATTTCCTCTCATCTGGGGGCTCCCAACTTGGGTTGGAAAGCCTTTCGTCCTGATTGACCACCTATCGAGATATATGGGTGCATCATAAGTCCAAAATACGCGCACGATTTATCGCTTTCCAGTCTGTACGGTTGAAGAAAAAATGTCACTAATATTTCAATATACCCTAAATGATAAACAAGTTGTGACATTTTATGTCACACAGACGTTCTCGCCAATTGCCCAATACGCAGTCTCGGTGAGCGACCGACTGAACGCCCTGCCCGAGCTTAACCAATCGGTGCCAAGTTTTATAGACCTCGCAGGGAACATGTCTGCAACTCCGTCTGTTGTTCAAGCGTTACGAAAGTGTATTAGATGTACATGTGCCTTGTGCCTTGCAGGTTAAAATAAAGCTCACCATTCCCGTACTTACACTTCGCAGAGTGCACAGCAAAATCTTGCGCTGGTGGAGCCATATGCGAAAATTGGAGGTGCGTGTGTCCGACAGGAACCTTGGGAGTGAAGGGAAGCTGCGTCCCTGTCCGTAAGTTAGGCAGCGATCTCTGCCCACATTGTATCCCCGTCGTCAACCTCCTACATCGAGTAATTTGCAGTATTGAAACCTTGAATTCGCTCCTCAAGACCATCTTTCGGCATTCCATAAATGTGCGGATTCTTTAGTGATAACTTTCTTCGCTCTCGGTGTATTTTGGATCCGTCTGACCTGCAAAGAGACTATAAATTGAAACATACGCTGCTGTTTGCTTGCAATATTTATTTATTTATTTATTTATTTATTTATTTATTATTACCTCAAAGGCCCCAACGTGGGGTATTACATGAGGGATGGGTGGCCACTTCAGTGGAATATGGACTCAATGGCAGCCTTGAAATGATGTGGATTGGAGTGGTGCACGGCGTCGGCGGGAAGGTCATTCCAGTCCCGGGCAGTCTTCACAAAGAAAGAATGTAGGTGCGCAGTGGTCCGGGCAGGCGGAGGATACACAGATTTTTCATGACATAATCGGCAAGACTGACGGTGTGCTGGAATGATGGCTGAAGCACTAGGAGCAGAATGATAAAATTTGTGATAAAGACACAGTCTGAAGACATGACGTCTTATATCTAGATTGGAAATTCCTGCTTTTAATTTTAGCTGAGAGACACTAGTGTGGTAAGAATAATCAGAATAAATAAAGCGAGCTGCACGATTCTGAACTGCTTCTAGAGTGTTAGAAAGGGTGATTTGGTGTGGGTCCCAAACAGAGCATGCGTATTCTAGCTTAGGTCTGACAAAAGTTAGATAAGTTAGTATCTTTAAGGATGGTGGTACGAAGCGCAAGTTGCGGCGGAAGTAACCAAGTGTGCGATTGGCTTCGTTGGTGATGTTGGTAATATGAGAGGACCAAGAAAGGTTATTTGAAAGAGTAAGGCCAAGGTACTTGCATGACTCCACTGATGATATTTCCGAGTTGCAAAGAACGTACTTAGGAGTATGGTGAAGCTTCCGTCGATGAAAAGATAGTAGTAAAGTCTTTTTAGTGTTCAGTGACATTAGCCACATGCTGCACCAAAAGGTAACTTTGTCTAGGTCATCTTGCAATGCCTGGTTGTCGGTATCAGCTAGGATTGGGCGATAAATGACACAATCGTCAGCAAAAAGGCGAATGTTAGATGAAAGATTAGCCGGTAAATCATTAATATATATAAGGAATAGGAGGGGCCCGAGATCTGTGCCTTGGGGTACACCGGAGAGAACAGGGCTCTTAGAGGAGGAGTGGTTGTTAGCATACACAAACTGTTGTCTGTTAGTTAAGAAATTTCGGATCCAGTTCAAGACAAGGGGATTAAGGTGCAAGCGAGAAAGTTTTAGGAGAAGTCGTTGATGCGGAACTTTGTCAAAGGCCTTTTCAAAATCTAAAAAGAGGGCATCAACTGGGATATTTTGATCAAGGTTAGAGCTTATGTTATTTATAAAGAGTGCTAATTGGCTATCACAAGATAAACCTTTACGGAAACCATACTGGTTAGGGTGGAAGAAACTGACAGATGTTAGGAATGTAGCAATGTGGGAGTAAAGCACATGTTCCATTAATTTAGAACAAACGCTAGTTAGAGAAATTGGGCGGTAGCTACTACATGATGATGAAGGACCTTTCTTTGGGACTGGGATAACCTTACCCACTTTCCAGTCATCCGGCACCACTCCTGATGATAAAGATTGCTGAAAAATGTGACATAACATCTCGCTTGTAACATATTTAGTATTTTTTAAGACTTTAGAATTAATACCATCTATGCCAGGTGAAGACGACAGCTTTAAGGAATCAATGCATTTCCTGATTCCATCAGAACTGAAGGTGATTGCGGGCATTGTATGGTAATTGAAAAATGGGAATTCAGGAAGTTCACCTTTAGGCTCATTCGTAAACACGGAAGAGAATGCATGATTAAGCGCTTCGGCGATTTCGTGATCAGGAATAGGCCTATTTTTCTCGTCGCACAGAGCAAGTGGTTGCGAACGCTTTGGATTTATAATATTCCAGAATTTTTTGGAGTTATTTCGCAGGATGTTTGGTAGGGTAGTCGAAGAAAAGGAGCGTTTTGCTTGACTAGCAAGGGATAGGTACGTTTTTTCAGCGGTGAAGTATTTCTGCCATGTGTACTCAGAGTTGGAATGTCTGGCAGCGCGGTAAAGCCTTTTCTTTTTATTGTTGAGACGCTTTAGTGCCGTATTGAACCAGGGTGATGAGTGCTTTTCAGTTACAGTGATAGTAGGTATGTAAGTTTTTATCAGCTCATGCATTTTATTTTTGAAAAGAAGCCAGTTAACTTCAACAGAACGTTCTAAGAAACCGGTAAAGAACGAGCTGGCAAATTCCGCTAGTTTAATATTCATATCAGTATAGTTACCTTTGTCGTAAAGCGTAATAGTTTTTCTAGTTTTAGTGAAGGCAGGGATGTCACTTTGGAACGAGGTATGTAGCACTGAATGATCGCTAAGGCCAGGTAAGTGCGTCAGTGGTGAAACATTATCAGGGTGAGAAGTGAAGATAAGGTCTAGTATGTTAGAAGACTTATCATTGTGCCGCGTGGGGTTACTGACGATTTGTGTTAGGCCAAACGTAAGACACGTATTAAGAAAATCACTTTCGACATTGTTTTTTGACGTTGTTTCAGCTATATTGGACCAATTGATGGCAGGGAAGTTGAAATCGCCGAACAGCATGATGGGTGATTTGGGATAAAGCACGGTTACGGAGTGAAGCACCTCATGGAAGTCAGCTACGAAAGAGCTGTTTGCGTCGGGTGGACGATAGCACGTACCGATAATAACGGCTGGGCGGGAAGCGTTGCTTATCACAAAGACAGTTTCTAAGGGCGTTGTTACTGTTATTTCAGCACACTGAAGACTTTCGTGTGCGCATATCAGTACGCCTCCGCCCCTTTTGTGAGATCTGTCGCGTCGAAATATAGAAAAATTTGGAAAATGTGAAAGAATTTCTGAATTATTAATGGACGGATTAAGCCAAGTTTCAGTAAGAAGGACTATGTTCGATGTCGTTGTACTGAGCAGGCTTTGGAGGGCATCAAGTTTGGGAAGAATACTGCGAATATTGGTGTAAAGGAATGAAAGGGAGTTATAGGGATGGTTATTGGGACGGTTGTTGCGACAGTCGGATGCTAGGAACCCGGTGGTCGAGCGACTACCTTATCGGAACTATGGTCGTATGTGTAAGTTGTATTTCCCATTAGTAATTTGTCGTGGCGTAGTTTGAAGGGTCTCTTTTGTGCTTTGGCAAACTGAACTAGGTGTCTTCTAGCAGTTAGCGTGTTAGAAGAGTAGTCTTCCGAGATCCGATATTCAGTTCCTTTTAGTTTTTTAGCGCATGACAACACACGTTCTTTTACTTTAAAATGCGCGAATTTGACAATTATAGGCCTATTTCTGTTACTACTAAAGCGACCTAATCTGTGTGCTCTTTCTATGTCCAAATGTTCGACGGTGGTGTTTAGTTGTGTACTGCAGTGTTGAATCACTAGGGCTTCGGACGCAGCCCATGTTTCACTTTCAGTGTCTTTTAAACCAAAAAATACTAGATTTGATCTTCGCGCTCTATCTTCCGAGTCATTAAGTTTAGCCTGAATAGACGCAATCTTATTTGCGCTCTGTTCGGCGAGCGTCCTGAGCTCGTCGACCTCTTTTTTTACCGCGATAAGTGCTGAGCAGTCTTCTTCGATCTTAGTTAGTCGTTTTTTTATCTCATCAAAAGATTTGTCGCTCTGGGACAACTTTTGCTTGATCGACTTCATATCGTTTAATAATGAAGTTTGGCCAGTACGGATTTCGATAAGTGCTTCCAATATATCACTAGGTTCTTCATTGCCGCGGGTGGTAGGTCCGGGGTTAAGCTCAATGTCACCGGATAAAATTAGCAGTTGCCGAAGAACATGAAAACAGTCGAAAAGAATAGCAAAACAGCAACTTGGGCTTGGCAGCACCAATAAAGCAGCATAGCGAGTACGTCGAGACGCGAATAAGGAATAGTGATAGTTTACCTGCGTGACAAATAAGCGTCGAAGGTTAGCGTTTGTCGCCATGGCTGTGGTGCTGCCAAACCCATGAAAGGCCGCGCGGGTTCCGAGCGGCTTTATATGGCAGAGGTGCGGAGAGGGTGAAGATGTCTCCCGATTAAATGTGACCGGTATCACAAGGGCATGCGCGGTCCAGGGCGGAGGCAGGTTGAGCACCGCCGTGCACTGGATTTGTTTTGGTGTCCCGAGGGCGCTGGAAGGCGTGTGATCCGGCTGTACAAGCGGTGGTGCAGCAGGAATGGTCGATTGGACATGGGGTAGGAAGTTTCTCGGAACGTCGACGGCATACCCACCGCTTGGTTCTCGCGGCGGCAATGCTCGGCAGGAACCCAGCCGGGCTGAGTGCGTCGTGCTAAACGGTGGACGGCATGGCCAGCCGGCGAAGAGTACTATATAAGAGTAATATATGTGAAAGAAACCGGTAACTTTGCATTCGACAAGTCTTAGGGACTGAATACGGGTATACGTTCCACGGTGTTCAGCGGGAAAGCTATACCTCGTACACAGTCGCAAATAATGTTTGATGGCACACGTCGAAAAAAAACAACTAAAATCGTTCGCTCCAAAACGAATTCTATGAGCTGCATCTCAAAGGCTCATGTAACGTCCGCGTCCAAACAATTTCCTTAGAGTCGCATCGCGAAATAATTCTATTTAAAAAAAGAAACACGGATATGTATATCATGAACTAAAGAATACGACATACCGTTTCTTCTCACCAGAAGTCTCTATATCAGCGTTTTCAGCTGGAAATCGCTTGGTGATCGGGATTTTTGTGTTTTTGGGGATGCGCATTCGGCGGAATGCGACTCATGCAAGAAACACTGCGCCCCCTCCCCCGTCCTAACAACTTTTGCAGCGTGCAAAAACGACTCGGACTGCGGCCTTTGGCTTCACATGGAGTGCGCACGTGCGCGACCGGGGTCACGTGACAAGTTCTGCCGGTGCGCCAACGGCACGGCCCTGCTACAAGGTTCATGCAACCCAACAAGTGAGCTTTATTGAGCGCCTCGTCAGCATCTCCTGCCGCGTTGACCGAGATGTCATGGAGTGCTATGATGCTATCGTGAAGCTTCCGGGTTTTTTCAGGGGAGTGGCATAACCAGACGATCGTTCAGGCGGTGTTACAAAAGAAATTGTGGCACTTGTTCCTCGTATCCGATAGTCACGTTTGGTCAGGATCATCATTAGCCTAATTCACATCCGTTGCAGGACAAAGGCCTCTCCCAATAATTTCCGACTGCGCTTTTCTTTGCACCAGCTGACTTAGGGAATTTACAGGCGCGTGGTGCCTAATTCCATGACTCCGCCAAATTATATGCAGTCCTTGACGATACGTTCCCGTCCTCTTGGCGCCCAATGTGTAGCTGTGACGGGGCTGGCCACAAGGACCTCCTTTCTGTATCCTCCGTTAATTTGAAATTACTCACCGCACTGACCCAGCCAACCTGGGTCCCTGCCCGTACGGCCGTTGCAAGACGGAGTACTCGGCATGCGACCCATCGACATCCACCTGCTTCTGCAACAAAGGCTACGAGCTGCGCATCTACGGCTCCGATTGGGTCTGCGAAAAGAAAGGTGATGTTCAAGTGTCAATTTGCTGGATTGATTGATTGATTGATTGATTGATTGATTGATTGATTGATTGATTGATTGATTGATTGATTGATTGATTGATTGATTGATTGATTGATTGATTGATTGATTGACGTTAACGACTTTGCAAGACACGCGAACGCCAGCGTATTCACTAAGTTGCACAGCAAGAATCTCTTCTCGATTGACAGCGATTGTTTGTCGTTCAAAGCGAAACTCGAGGTATGAGATGTGCCGTTTAGGGCAGGGATCAGGGATCAAATTGACGACCATGGCGTTTGTATTAATGCGCGCCTGCATGATATTTCCGAAAGTGTTATCTACGAGTATTGTTTAGCTCGCTATTTGTACTTCTTGTCCCTCCGAAGCTTAACTAAGTGCACCGCAAGTGATACCGGCGACATGGCCAACCGAATCTCCCGTCTTGCGTTCTGCGCGCAGATACGCAAACCGTTGACCGTGTCTGCATGGACGATAGCCAGTGCTACAAAAGGGAGATCTGCGAAGACAACCTGTGCAGGTGTCCCAAAGGCACGGACCTAAAAAACCTGGAGTGCATCGGTGAGTCTCAGATCTGCACGCGGCACTCTCGCGCTCTTCTCCGGCCGAGGCGATTCTCGTCGCGGGCTGATATTAACACATTACCTATAAAACCCCTTAAGCTTCGTAAAGTAGCGACACTCTCCTCCTCCGCCTTCACTCCTCCTAACGTCTCCTCTCTTTCACGCTCCCTCCTCGACCGTGGCGCCGCCTACATTGCTCGAGCATAGCAACGGCGCCAACATGAGCTCCTCGCCACTCCGCAGACGCTTCTCGTGCAAAAATGGCGCTGATGCACGGCGCGAGGGCCCACGTGATGCTATTTGACCAATAGCGACGCGGCGTCAGCCTCGGCCAGAGCGCGCGAGGAGGAGGCGGCATTCTTCAAAGCGTGGCACTACTTTACGAAGTTTAAGGGGCTTTAATTACCTATAGCAACTTACGCCCTCTTCCGGAGAACTCTTCTATGCACCGTTACATAGCAGGCAACGCTAAGAAGACTAGAGCGACATCTCTCGCCACTCGCATTCGCGTCAAAAAAAATAAAAAATGGTACGCCACATATAAAGTAACTGTATAGGTATGCGCCATGTATCTTGGAGAGAAAGTTGAGCAAATTGGTAGGCATTCACGTTAACGAAAGAGCGAACAAATGAACTTGATGGTCGAGGCAAATCATACCATTTACAATGGTAGCGCGCAAGTTAGCCAGCCCTCGGTTACCTTGCACAAAGAATCCCCGTGCCCAAACAGTTAACATTTCGTGAGTGCCAGCATGTGTCAACGATCGATGAGTTGGCGTTTCCGTCCCTTCGCCATGCGCAGATAAGCTGTGTCTTCCTTCTTGAACGCCCCTGGCCCGACCTTTCATTTGATAGTCAAAGGTAGTTGTTTTCGTTCGTCCTTGTGGTTGCATTAGCACATCCACATTTCGGTAACACGCGTCACGGGGGTCACCTGATTCAATGTAACATTACATCTCGTGTCGTTGTGTCTCGAGATATGACCTAATGAGTATTAAAAGGTATCGTACACCTGAATACGTTCACCACCGAACGTTTACCACCGCATGCGATCGAAGCGTAGTAAATCATACACGGGAAGCACAAAGGTACATGCTTAAATAATATGCGATTTTATGCTTCGTTACGTCAACAAGTTTAGTCGTGATGCATGAAGTAGCGATTCCAGGCATCGCAGATCAAGAACAACTGTACTGCAACATGTGCGGAGTGGTACTTCGATAGATGACTCGCGCAGCCTTGCCATGTTGAGTGCGTAGCGGAGTATATAGCTTTTGCTGCAAAATTACTTATAGGAGTTGTTCCGGAGCTTCGTAAGCGTATTTTACGAACGGCGTGGGAAGTTTGCCCGATGTCTCGAAATAGGTCGACGAAAGCGGAGTCGCCATTTCAAAAGGATAGAGTGTATCACGTGGCTAAAGTGTTGACAAATTTTGAAGACTGTCAGTTAATTACGGGAATTAATACCTTGATGTAAGAGTTCTGCGGAAACCCGCAAGGTGGAGGAAGATAATTAATAAAGGGAAAATGAGACATCCACCCAATCGTATCAATTGCTACAAGTTGCTCGGAGTTGTCGGTAAATTCGACTTCGCCCTGCCATGTGCTAGCCGCCTGGTTAGCTCAGATGGCAGAATGGTTGACACGGAAAAGCGGTGGTCCCGGGCTTGAGTCTCTGACCAGAACGAATTTTTCTTCAACTGCGAGGCTCTTCTTTCGGGGAACCAATGTGGGTTCCTTTTGTAGCAATTGTTACGATTGGGTGGATGTCTCATTATCCCTTTATTTAAAAAAAAAGTACCTTATCGAGTGCTCGAAACCGGTAGACTACTGCTATCCGCAATGTTTCCATCGGAGTCGTAGGAAAACTTTACGGGAAACCAAGTTCACAGTCGGTGGAAATGGGGGATATTTTTAGAAGTGGTACGTGGAGAAAGTTCAACGTTTCTGACTTTGCATGCCAGCTTTTCAAGTTGTGTTTGCGTACTCCTTTATTCATATCTTCATGCATTATATGAGGCTCCTCGTAGGTTTAAACCGGTGTCCTTGGTGAAATAAATGGGTCGTCTTGTTCATATTTGGCCGAAATATATCTAAGCCGCTTATGGGTAAGGCATAGGGAAGGCTTACCCTATGCGTAGTATGCGTCCTATTTACGGCTATAGCACTGACTTACGCATGCAAGCGCTTGCGAACGGTAAAGTCGTGTGTCGTCGACAGTGCAGAGTTCAGCCGGCTGTATTGTAGGAACTACAACTCCCAACAAAATTTAATTTGGTGTAACTGGAGGGAACGATACGGCAGAACTGGTGGGTTAACGCAAGAATCACATCATGGCGGAAACGTTTTGAAGTTTGTGGTCTGATTGCAGTGAACTCCAGTTCTTAACGGAACTGCTGGACAGGAACTGATTCGCTGAAAATCGTTTTGTGATTCTGCAAGGCCACACAAGCCTGCGGTCCTTCCTATTCACCGACAAATGTCAAATCACTGCAGGGGTTTCCTAAATGGCAGCCTTTATGTTTTTCGTGCCAATTCGAACACGAAAATCGGAAGTTGATCAAGGGGACAAAGGTGCCTAATTGTTTCTCTGCCTTTCAGTGAGAGCAAGACATCACTGTTAAACGAAAACGTGGTTGAAACAGTTAGCATTTACATGCAAACAAGACTGACTTTCACTGCTACATTGTGATTTGAAGTTGTCAGCAGTGGCCGCCGAGCAAGTGCTTCCGGAAAGAGACTTGTCTTCAAGAAAACGTGCAAACAAAAGCTTTGACAAAGATAAGCCTTGCTTCCGTGTTCAGATATGCATCTTAACTTGAAGCCCAAGCTTGACTGGATCTAAATGACGCCTATCGTGAACGCGCCGAAGGAAGCGCAATGAGCTTCTTGGGCACCGTTCACGCCAGGCGTCGTTCAGGTCAAGTCAAGCATCGACTTCGAGTTAAGATGCACTTCCGAGTGCGGGGAGCTAATGTCGAATCTGTGGCTAACGGGTTGATGGTCGTCTTTTTCGCCCTCTGTCGAACGATCAAAAATGAGATTGCCTATAGTTGTTCTAACGTGCAGAGATCAAGCTGCCAAAGGTACGCACCAACCTCACCCTCTTCCTATGGCTCTCGGTCGCGATGATGGCGCTAATCGTCATGTTCCTGTCGTTCGGCTGCTGCCTCTACCTGCTGGCACAGCGGGCCGAGAACGAGCAGAACGCCATCGCGCAGATGTTCGACGTCACCGAGGACTTCTCCATCAAGGGCACCGCGTGAGGACTTGAGCACCGGGCCTGCCTTTTTGGGGACTTGGATCACGTCATCTGTACTTTTCTTTTGACATAGTGACTGATCGCGTGACGAGAAACGTACCGACGAGAACCAATCGTCGACAATCACACTTTCTTGAGCACCGGGCCTGTTCTTTTGTGACTTGGATCATGTCTTTACTTTGTTTTTGTTTTTTTACATACTGACTGATCACGTGACGAGAAACGTACCGACGAGAACCAATTGTCGGCAATCACATTTTCTAGAGTTTTTTTTTTTCCCCTGTTCGTCCGACAATGCGTGACCTCTGTTTTCCTCCGGATTTAAGGTGCCTTTCCGTGCTTTTTATTGCCTTTCTTTATTCTCCCTCGTATACATATATTGTACAATTTCATATTCGCTCCACAACCAAAAAATATAATGCTTTCAACGAGAGAAGTTCCACTGAAGACGCTTACTCTCGAGCGTTCTTATTCCCCGCAATGTTTCCGCTGACAAATCAAAGAAAAACGTGGCGCAGCCAGCTTGTTCTGATGGCGAGCCCCCACTGGAGTGCATTGCGAGAACTTCTCGTGTGCACGCTTGGCACGGAAAGTTCGTTTCATTTTGCGTTTTTTTTTTTTTTTTTTTACGGTGCACGTTACTTTCCACTGAGCTACACCGTAAGACGGTGTGCGTGTCGTGCAAGATGTGTATCGTGGATGGAGCACCGGCGAAGTGTGTCACCTGCGTCATCAGCGTCGTTTTTTTTTTATGTGTGTGTGTCTTCGTTTTTGTTGATCACTCTTTCTTTCTGCGGCCATCTCTCTATTCCGCCATATTTTTTTTTTTGTATTCAGGGTTTGTATAATGGTGAGAAAAAGTGCGTAAAGAGCATTTTATTTTTGGACCGGTTTCCGTTGATTTAACGTCACACGGTGAATTCGCATGATGTGTAGAATAAAGGCAATTTAGTGCAAGTCCCCCCTTTTTTCCCTATTAGCATTCTTTAATAACGTAACCCAGTTTGATGTATTATGTCCGCGCCTAACCTCTTTACCGCCAACTTGGGTCACTGGGTAGTCAGTGACAAAATGGGCAGAGCATCGGGCTGATGTGCTGAGGAAATGGATGATGATGATGATGATGATGATGATGATGATGATGATGATGCTTATGATGATGATGATGATGATGATGATCCTCTATCATGGCTCGCACGCACTAAGGAGGATAGAAAAACTGTCGGGCCAACTTTGATCACTGGGTATGTGCTGCTGTTCAACGAACCTCTTTGACGCAAACCTGAGTAACATGGTAATTTACCACTGGGTATGGGCTGCTCTTCAATAAAACTATTTTGTGCAAACTTGGGCGACTTGGTATGTGTGACTGGAAATGCTCCGCCTTTCATAATTGTTATATGAAGTGTCAATTGCACACCAAGAAGCATAACATGGATTGCTAATAGCATTAAAGTCGCCAATCATCTCTATAGGATAGATGCATCACCAACGTTTGCTGTATTGTAGCTCAACTTTCACGTGATACACCAATTGTTAGAATCCAAAACACGCCCATCAAAAGTTTAATCATGTGTCTCGGATATTGGCGCCACCAGCCACACGAAATTTCAAGAGGAGACAACATTTTTAATACGAATGGCATTCCTTGGGAACTTCCCAGTTGACCGAACTTATATAATAGGTTCGTGCCTCAACCCTCTCACACCAATTTGGATCATTGAATAGGCCATTGTGAACTGTGTGTAGCATCGGGTTGGTATGCTGATGAAACCGGGTTCAAGCCAATCGTCGGACAAACTCGGGTCACTGTTGCGTAACACTGTAGGTATGTGACGTTCTTCGATGAACCTCTTTCACAGCAACTTGGGGGGTCACTGGGTGTTTGGCTGTAGGTGTGGGCTGCTCTTTAATGAACCTCTCTGATGCCAACTTGAGCTACTGGGTACGTGGTACTGGGTACGTGCCAGTCTTCAGTGGCCACGTTTCACCCCAACTCGGGCTCACTAGGTATATGACAACGGATCTGGCTGTTCCTTTATTTGAACCTCTTCGACCTCAACTTGGCTCGCTGGGGCGCGTGTCACTGGGTACGTGTCATTAGGTTTAAGCCGCCTTTCATAATATCGTCATATAATACACATCACCAATAACACACCTAACACACTGCTAATCGCATTATTAAAGTCGCCACTCGTATCCAATAGTCGCATGACTAGAAAACTGAAGTCCCAAAGTGCACAAAAAAGGTACAGAATGCATAGGAATGTCACAAAAACGTTGATAATAATATTGTGCGCCGTGGCGGCGTAGTATAGCTTTGCCGTTGCACTGCTAAACATGAGGGCGCGGGTTCGAATCCCGAATTCGGTGGCTGAATTCCGACGAGGGTGAAATGCAAGACCGCCCGTGTACCGTGAATTGGGCGCCCGTTAAAGAACTCCAGCTGGTCAAAGATATTCCGGAGTCCCCCGCTACGGTGTGCCTCGTAATCATTGTGGTTTCGTCATGCAAAACCCCACAATCTATTTTTTTTTTTAATGTAAGTCCAGGAAGCCACAATAGAACGGCACAAGGATACCCGCAAACATCAACGCAAATATGTTTAAAGGTTGCTAAGTGATAAGATAAAGGTCGCTCAAGTGTATCAACGCTCAAGAGGTTTTTTTTTTTGTTTATTTAATGACATAGTTTTAAGGAGCGCTTATCTCAATTAGGTGACACTGGCTTCTGTGCCACCAAGACCGCAGAATACTCCGAAATGCGCTTAATATACTCAAATAGTATAAACGCATGCAAAGTTGCACACACAAGTTAAGGATGCAAAGATTTATGAGCATGCGCCGTGAAATTAATTAATGCAAGTAATATACATTGTCTGAGAAAACGCACATGCGTTTGCAGTTCAAGAAGTAGCTGTCGGTCCAGCAAATGACGAGGAGTTCAGTTTCAGTGTTAAACTGTTGGATCTTTCCCTTTCTGTATCCACAGACTGAACGTCACGAAGGTACGACGACATCGTCATCAGAGTGTATGGGCCAAAAAAAAAAAAGATAACGTGGCGATTTAGAGGTAAATTCAAGAGAAATGCGTTAGGAAGTACGTCGCACCTATCTGAGGCGCCAAGTCCATGATTTGAACCTCGTTCACCACATTTCAAAGTGTCCTTCAGGGGCTCACGCGACGAATGGCCTGCTTCATATCTCTCTCTCTCTCTCTCTCTCTCTCTCTCTCTCACACACACACACACACACACACGCACACGCACACGCACACAAACACACACACACACACACACACACACACACACACACACACACCCTCTCCCATTTCTACCTCTACCGTGTGACCGGTTCCCACACTTCACCCACAGAGTCTTTTTTTTTTTCACTTTGACACCCTTAATGCCAATGCATTAAAAGATGATACACTGTCGTGAAGAGTGGGTTACGCCAGTTCACCGAGTCACAAGAATTTCTCGTGAGGCCGTTTGGCCAAGTGTTCAAGCTTAGAGCGTTACATTGCAAATATTATTGTGGCGACCAAAACGGAACGGTCAATGACGAATTCTCGACCCCAGTCGCCTGCTATATATATATTTCTTTATTCTTCCATCCTGTCTGTTTTATATGCAGTTTTTCTATACTTCTCTACGTGTTCAAGCATTGCCTACAAAATATCAACGTAACAATTCCACGTAGGGCTACCACATTCAGCATCTCTGATGAAGCGATCGCACACACACACAGAGAGAGGGGGGGGGGCACTGCGGTCTTTGTTTATTACGCGAAACTCGCGCTTTTAAATATAGTAGCAGAGACGAGACTCTTGCGAAGTGCATCTCCGCGAAGCACGTGGTCCTGCCCCCTCCCCCCCACCTCTGTCTTCCACCTTCGCGAACATCATTCTAGTTTGGTTTCAAAGCAAACAAGCGACGCTACGATGAGGCGGCGCCGGCGGCCCAGGCGTTACCCGAAATAAAACGGCCCACTACTTTCGTTCTCTCTTTCTTTTGCCTCGTGCCAGTGCGACGACTCGCAGCTCGGTGACGACGACATCGTTGACGACGAAGGCGAGGCACAGCGCTTTATTGTAACCATGTTCACGAGTGGCCACTCGAAAGGCGACCTACGCTACAGGAGCATCTATGGCATCCTGCTTAGACGAAGAACTGCGCAGAATGCCGTGTGAAAACATAAAACATTGTGCCATGTAGCTTCAGTGAATCCTGGAGGGTGCACACGCAAATGCTTTGATTCGAAAGCTGTGCAGACGGTGGTGACGGCAACGGCGGAGAGGGCTGTCGTCTGGTGGCTGACTGTTACAGCGGGCATTCAGCGGGACGAAAAGGATGCAACTACTTTGCGTAAGAGACGTGGGCGTCCGTCTGTCCGCGAGTGAAATGGTGGCGGACCTTCGTAGTGCTTACGGAGCCAATACGGGAGAGCGGTCTTGGGTTCTGCGATGATAAGATTATGCTGCCACCGTCTCTATAGGGCGTCAAGTTTGTGAAGTTTTCATGTAGGCTCCGTTATTCGCGGTCTCTTCCTTCCTTCGACAGCTCTCAAGATGCACATTCCCACACTTTCCTCGCTAGGCCGTCTTCTGCTCAGGTAAGCACTTCTGCCCGGCGACAGTTGTAGCAGACGCGTATAAGTATATGAGGGTGTCAGGCTGTATTGTAATAGCGAAATACGTGTGTCTAATTGAGTACGAATATACGAAAAATTGAGTGCTTCGATTATCGAAATAAATAAACCAAATATATTTGATCTTGCTCCTAAATTCAGATGAGTAACATGAAGAGTGAATTATTAAAAAAAATCTGATTCTCACCCACTATTCGTAGTAATGCATTCGCTTGGACATCCTGTAAAACGAACATGAAGTGAGAGACCATGCAGATATGACGTCCTCTTTTACTAGATTGCGTTGTCGCATTCAAGCATGTGTCAGGCTGACTGGTGCAACTCCTTATCACGCTAAAGCGAGCTGATTACGTCACTCCTGCACGCAGATACACGTATACAAGCGAACAGAAAGAATGCAGGGACGAAGCAGAGCGCAAACCAGCAAATGTCAACCTAAGTGGGCATTGCACTTTGAAAATTGAAGAAATAATGCAAACCTTCAAAGCAGAATCAGCAGAGTCAGATTTTACGCAAGAGACCATGGTACGTTTGAAACTATAGTTACTTAGATATTGAAATACTCGTTGACCTTCATTACACTTCGATATAGAAATAGTGAAATAGTCGTTGACTTTCAACGCACATGCTCGATGTATACGAGACCAGAGGGGCAAGAAGAGCTTATAAACTGCGGTTCTGGACATTACTAAGTAAGTTGAAGAAGCGGTCGTTTGATATCTTTGCAGGCAACAGACATAACAAAGCAGCGGCATGACAAGACATAGGGGAAAGCTTGGTAGGGACAAATCGACAATCCCGTAGAAAGCGACTTGCGTGGAAGCCTCATAGAGTCAGCGGTAGAAAAAAAAATAATGGACACAATAGCTAGAAAGAATCGGACTGCGAAATCGAAAGCACAGGCCAACACCAAACGCCCTGTGGTTCTCCCTTAGACACATGAACCGCCCCAAAGACTTGAGAAAATCACCGCAAAACAGGAAGTATGTGTAGTCTTCACGGCACATCTATATAAGTGAAAGGTACCCCGCCGAGGTGGCTTGATAGCTATGGATTTGGCTATGGCTGCCGAGCGCGAAGACGCGGGCTCGATCAATTTTCGACAGACTTCGCGGAAACATTGCTGTGGTGGCTACGGCAGTCAAGCACAATAAGTGAAGGAAAAATTCTGCCCCAGTTCAAACGCATCAGTGTCTCGATCAGAGCTCCGCAAGTCGAATGAAAAATTTGCTTTGATAATTGGAAATCATCGTCAAGCTCCTTAATGTACTAACCCAAGCTTTGCTCACATTTAGCACGGCATAACAAACACACAGTCACTTTAGAGCTTCACACAAAAATATTGTTAGAATTAACAACACAATTCTGGCCGCTGGCGAATTCAGAGCAGTGGAGTCCATGTTTCGAGTTCCCGTGTGACACGACCCCTCGGATTAAACACTTTGCGTGCGCTGCTGTGTTGCTCAACTTCTACAAGGTTGCTTTAATATATAAGCCTCAACATGACTGGTTCGTATTCTGCTTTATATCGCGTATCTTAACACAAACCGCAGAGTAGGCTGACATGGTGCCCATCTCGGTGGCAGTTGTCAGCTTGCTCCCTCCCTGTTTCCTTTGCGTGTTTGTATGTTACCATATAATAATAATAATAATAATAACACAAACCGTCCATTTGAATTCTCTTTGACTTCATTACATGAATAGTGTTGGCACGTGTATATACACTTTCTTGCATTTCGTTTACAAATGCGTCGCCACGAGTACATAGTATATATGTAGCTACTAGTATATACTTTTCTGTACGTTGGTGTGCGGGTACGAACTTGAATGAAGATTTCTTTTTACCTGTAATTATTTCTAGTTCAGAGAAGTTATTGTGTGAAAAAGTGTCGTTAGAATGTAATCGCATGATATTTATTATGAGTGTAAGATGTACATAAGAAGTTTCTTGCTCTCCTCTACTTAAAAAAATATATCGAAGCGAAGTCTACTTCAGATGACAATGTCACTACGCAAGTGTATATTGTTGTGATAACAGTGAGGAACATTGAAGAGCATCGCATGCCCAATGGCCACAGGGGCTAATCAACCGACATTTTTTTAAACTGCACTAACGTCGGGATCGGCCCACGAATATGGCCAGATGCCGGCCAGATAACGGTCTGAAAAAGTTCGGCTGAACTTGTTAAGATTGCTTCGCAACAAAAGCAATTATTACTTCTTATATAAACTATTCTTATTTAAACGCCGTTTATTCCTTGAATGTTACACAGCAAGTTGCTGCGAGCGACTTGAACGCCACAGAGGAACAGCGTGAGTGAGCGCCTTCGTCAAGCGTGGCCGAGTCAGACACAAGTGGGAATGGCGCTAGTAATCACACATGAAATATTCCTTTTTTTATATGTTGTGGGGTACGAGTGCAGGCAAGACACGCTTGCCGCTATCCTGTCTAGTCTTTTTGTGCTGCTCGCCACTAACCTAGCCAGACAGAGAGGGGGGGGGGGGGGGCACACCGGGCACCTGCACTCCCTCCTAAATATGTCTGTTAGTATGCCACCTGCACCCCCGCCCCCTAACCATCACTGACACCACCGCAACCCCCGAAACAGCATTATGGGTACGCCGTTTCGCTGCTCGCAGTTCAACGTTCAACTGTTAACGTCCCATCAACAGATCGGAAGGTGACGGTATAGTTACATATGGCAGTGTCTATATACGTTCTATTAGCACAACTGAAATGTCAGTGCCAGCTATAAATGTTCTCATGAGGCCATATTTGATAGTCTGCACCTAGCGTCCCACATGTCCACTGGACTGACGATAATGCGGGCAGGATGAGTGACACAAAATTGCTCGGCTTGTATAATTATGAAGGAAAAATTGCTTGAATGCTTGCGAATTCAATGGGAGGCCGTTATCGCACACCCCTTTACTGGAATGCCAGATCTGGCAAATATGTGTCTCATAGTACTTTTGTTGCTGCCACAGAGAAGTTAAATTTTAACGTATCTGCTGAAATAATCAACGATGAGCAAGTATGCCACTTTGTGCAAGTGAAAAAACTGACGCAGCTTTCAAAGGTCGTTTGAGGAGAGCCTGTATCCGTTGTAGGCTTTAGTTTGTTTGACCCCTGAAGTTGCAGGAAAAATTTATAGCGCAAAATAATGCTTACAATCTCCACCTTCATTGTTTGCCAGTACAGTGTTGCATTACTTTCGCTGTTGTTGTGGTCATCGTTGTTGTTGAAACACTGTACTGATGAGCAACATAGAGGCTTTTACAAAGCATCTTGCTGACAAGAGGCCAAAATCACGAGGCGTTTCCATGAAAAAGCCGTCAATCTAGAAGACGTGACTCATTCTGGCATTGAAAATACGACTTGAGCAGTTGGCCACCTCTATTAGACAGTGGCCAATCATTACGAACATAGTTGAAGGCTTTCGGAAGAAATGGGATTTTCACTGTGTCGTCATGAAGTTGTAATTTTGATCTAAAATTATTGATCAAACTTACCACTTTGTCTTGTTCCAAGTCGGCCTAGACTAAGGTGTCTGGTGACTCCCAAAGGGAGTCCGGCACGCCTCTCTGGAAAATATACAACGTCGTACCTATGAAGAAGTTGAAGCAGACATTGTGCAGTCATGGTGTCATCTCATAAAGTCATTTTTGAAAGGACCAGTCAGTTGCTTAATGAACTCCCACCAATGTAAAGTATTCTTTGATCCCTCTTTAGGAAATTTTAAAGAAAGTTGGCCCCTTTCCCCAACACCGGGTAGCACTACATCCACAAAGACAGAGTCGACATCAGAAAAGTGTTCTTCTCGAAAGCAGATCGTTCTCCCCCCATCTGCGAAAGTGCTCACTACAAACGACACCGGATGATATAGAGAGAGACTTCCTGCGTTAAGAGGGAGCTTTGGCTCGGTGCTGCTATCTAAATACATGTAAAAGGAGAATTCGTTTTTCTCGGCAACCACTACACCAAATTTGACAAGGTCTGTTGCATTTAAAAGAAAAGCTTAAAATCTACTGACTGTTGGTTTCGAATTTTTGATTTGGGTCGTACATTTTTGTTAAGAATTGGCAAAGATAGAAAATCTTCAAAAAACGAACCTATAAAGTTTTCAACTCTAACTCGGCGAAGAAAATTGATAATACAATTCCGTGAATCGCATCTAATAGTAAATCTAAAGCGGACAAAATTGATATGTTACACATGAATCTAAACGAAATTATGGATATGGAAATACAGCTTTTGCAGAACCCTCGTACACAACATAACAAATTCACGGAAGACATAAAATAACGTATCGAATTTGTCCGCTTTCAATGATCTAAATGGGTGCCATTTACAAAACCGCGATATCTGTTTTTTAGGCAGAGCTATGAGTCTGTAAACGTTGTGCTTCTATATTTTTCAAACTTTCGAATTTTTGAAAATTCTTTTAACAAAATTCAGTACCTAAAACAAAATTCCGCTAACAACAGTCACTAGAATTGAACTTTCTCTCTCAAATGCAACAAATTTCATTAGATCGGTTCAGGGGTTATCTCAGAAAAACATTTTTGCGTTTTACATGTATTTGTATAGGCCGCGTCGGGGTTGGGCCCGAGCTAAAGCTTCCTCTTCACTTCATTTTTGCGCCAACTATTGCGTCACTTTGCTTATTGACGGAACTTTCTTTTTTCAGTATCGCCCTCTCCATGAAGCCCTGCTTATGTAAAATAAATATTAGGATGTCATATCATAATATTAGCGAACTAGTTTTGCGTCTTTCTCTTTTCAGAACCTTTCCGCTACTGGCGTGCCTCTGCACTGCAAACGCCGTATCTTGGCAACAAGCGGACGCGTCTCGAGACTCCGAAGGCAGTGCTCGACCTTGCGACTTCAACGCCTTGTGCACCTGCGACCACGATCGCATGAAAGCGCATTGCCGGGCAGTCCCCTTGACGACACTTCCGGAAATGAGCGGATACGCTGACGTGACCATCGAGAGATGCACGTTGTTGATGATACTCAAGAACTCCTCGTCTCTACGTCCTAGCAATGTCACGTCCCTTCACGTAAACGACAACCAGCTCAGCCAGATCGAAGACGGCGCATTCGCGAGCGTGCCAAAGTTGGCCAACTTGGATCTGAGCAGAAACCGATTGACGAGCTTTCCCTCTGGAGCTGTGCTTCCGCTGACTCGCCTTCAGCGATTGGACCTGAGGTTCAACAGCATCGGTGAACTGGACGTGAAGGAGCTGGCCGCAGTGGCACGTAGCCTCGTCAGCCTCAGAAGCCTTCATCTTTCCAGCAACGTCATAACGTCCGTGCATGACGCCATGTTTTACTATTTCGGCAACCTGACCATCCTCGACCTGGATAACAACAACATCCTCAGCATTGAGGGACGTCCGTTCCCGCCATCTCTGGTGAGGCTCAACCTGACAGGGAACCTTTTGGAACAGGTACCAGGAACCGCATTCGTCCAACTCAGGAATCTTTCCTACTTGCTCTTGGGCGACAACGCGATACAGCGATTGGATCCTAATTGGACACTCCCCACGGAGCACCTGGACACCTTGAACCTCGGCCGAAACGTCATCTCCCAGCTGCCTCCGAGAATGTTCCAGAATCAAAAGAAAGTCACCGTCCGCCATTTGGTGCTGGCGGACAACTACCACCGCTACGTGCCACCGAACCTCTTCAAGACGTTGGCACCGAGACACGTTTCATTCTCGGTAAATCACATCGAATCACTACCCGAAGGGCTGTTTCAAGGCTTAGACGATGTCGTTGTCCACTTGGACCTGGCACACAACAAGCTGCGCGAGTTTCCCCGGACTATTGGAAAGCTCCGAAGACTTCATACATTAAACATGCGCGACAACCAGTTGTCGGAGTTCGGCGAGTACGATCTTTTCTCGTGCAGGGTCAGCTTACGTGTGCTAGACATTTCGGACAACAATTTCGACGCAGTTCCCAAAATTGCGTTAAAATTCTTGTCGAGACTGAAGTCGTTAAACATGGCTGACAACGCTTTAACCTCCATAGAAAGGCAAGACTTTAAGCATGGTCTTGACGGGCTTCTGTCTTTAGATCTCAGCGGGAACAACATAGTGTACATCGAGGAGCATGCCTTCGAAATGCTTTCGAAGCTGGCAAACCTGCGCCTCGCGTACAATCCCATAACGACACTCAATTTTAATTGGTTCCCCAAAGGATGCTCAAACTTAAAAGCCATCGATATTTCTGGAACTCGGCTCGTACCGGACACTGTAAACAGATTTCTTCAATCGTGTCAAAGAATTAACAGCCTCGACGCCACCTATGCCAGGTTACCTAATTTGGAACTGACACCATTGAACCAAATGAGTGAGCTTATCGCGCTCAATGTGATGCAGAATGATTGGCGTTATTTTCCAAAGGATTTTCTGAACGGAACAGCTCAGACAAAATTGACTACAATAAAGGTTAACCAAAACTACATAAAGGAGATACAGCCATTCACATTCAGCGATTTAGCACGCCTACAAGCCGTTGACTTGTCTGCGAACGAAGTCACTCGCCTTGAAACAAAGACGTTTAACAACTTGCACAACCTGACGAAATTAAACTTGTCGCGCAACAAGGTGTCGGTGATCGACACAGGAGCGTTAACTGACCTCCCTCGACTCAGGGATATCGACCTCAGTTTCAACAAGTTGTCAGAGTTCAACGCGCAGTTTATTGCTAACCGGAACACGCATCACTTACTGCAGCTTAACCTTTCGCACAACAAAATAACCTACCTCAGGCTAAAATACGGAGCCGAGCATGCCATCCTTAACGTGACTTCCCTCGACCTCAGCCACAACCTCGTCGAAAGCATAGCCCGCCATTTCTTCTGGACAACACGGCACAGCTTGACCTTTCTCAACTTGTCCCACAACTTCCTGTCAACCGTGTCCGTCGAAGTGGCGTCGGAGCTGCCGCGGGTCAAAGTTCTCGACTTGAGCCACAACCGACTCGCTCAACTTTCGCCGCGGTCTTTTCAAGCGTCGTCCGAGATCTGCGTGCTGCTGCTCAGTCACAACCGGCTTTCCGCACTCCCCGAAGAGGCCTTCACGAGGATGGCTCGCCTTCAAGTCTTGGCTCTCGATAACAACCATATCGCGTCACTGCCGGAAGACGCATTCGAAGGGACTCCCCTCGTCCACCTCTCTCTGTCGCACAACTCGCTTCCCAGGCCCTTCACCAAGGCGTTCGCGCCCACTCGAACCACTATGACGCGTTTGGACTTGTCGCACAACCGTATCAAGCTCATCGCAGCGACCGAGTTCGATCACCTCTTCAACCTCGAGAGCCTAAACCTGTCGTCCAACAAGATCATCATCCTGCCGGGCCAGGTCTTCGCCAACCTCAGCCGTCTGGTGGTCTTGGACGTGTCTCGAAACCCCCTGCTTCGAGTGGAGCTGGGATCTCTGAACCTGCCCGTAACCTTCCTTGCTCTCGACGACTGCAACCTCACCTCAGTGCCGGATGTGAACGCGGCTAACCTCGTCGAACTCTCACTCGGCTTAAACTCGATCGCAAACTGTTCGGCCACGTCTTTCGCAAATGTGAGCAAGCTCAGGACGCTTGACCTCTCGTCCAACCGCATTCGAGAAATAGACCCTGGATGGTGGACTCACGTGACCGATTTGCGTAGCTTGGATGTTTCCGGAAATCCCATCAGAGGGCTCTGGAGCGAAAGCTTCAAGCCCTTCAGCACGCTTCATCACCTCGACATCAGGGGCCTCGAGCTGAAATTCCTCGATGCCCGCACATTGGATCCTCTCAAGTAAGGTCTGCCGCAGGACTATCACCCCTCCCCTTGTGATCGCGTCGTTCATCTGCTCGTAACATATACGTTTCCTGCCGTGCATTCTTGATGTATGGGATGCAGAGTTTGAGAAAACTGCAGAGTGGGAGAAGTGCTTCGCGCGACTCTGATTTCTTCAAGGTACACTAGCTAGAGTAATCAACTGAATAAGTAATTCGTAGGTTCTCTACTTTTTCTTTTGGTCACAACCGTGCTAATAAATAGATAACGAAGCCAGAGAAAGCAGAAGAAAATTTAAGTGTTACGTTTGATTAAAATTTAGAACTCAAAGTTCGTAGTCTGGTCCGAAGGTCGAAGCATTGACAGCGATACTAAGGAATCAGCGTCGCGCTTGAACTCCTCGAACTGTGTTCTCACTATACGCGGGCGCGACCCGGCGCAGCTCCTGCTGGACAGAACAGGGCAGCTAGCTGCCAGACGTCTCACAACGCTGGCGTGATGAAGAGCGTCGCCAGGTGGCGTTTAGGGCGTCGCACGAGGAAAAAACGAAATCAGGAAAGAAACTATTTATAATAACTCAAAGGGAAGCTCATTCCTTTTCGAAGCGAGATCGGGATGCCTCAGAACACGCACCTATAAAGCGAGATACAAGAAGGAAGAAGAAGCATGTGCTTGCTGCGGTAAACCTAGGGAAACTATGGAGCATGTTTTATTAGAATGTGAAGACGTCTACTCAGCGGTCTATTTAGGCACCACTGGCCTCTTGAAGCCCTTGGGTTCAGCGAGAGTAGTGGGAAAGTAAACATGTCCTCAATAGGCATTAGTAAGAGGCGATTAGAGCATTGGTGGAAGAAAAGTAGGGAAACGACAAAAAACGGAGACGTACAAAAGCTCAGTGCGCAAGAGGGGATCAGAAAATTTGGTTGTGGGAGTTCATAGTGTTTTTCTTTGTTTTTGTATTGTTTAACCTAGGTAGGACATTAGGCGGTATAATAGCAAGAGCTTGGTGGCGCAACCCACCGCCTCGTTCCAAAGGGGACGCTCATAGCATCCATCCATCCTATTATGCCGGGAGAAAAAAAAATGTATGGTTCAAATACTGGTTCGAGCAAAGATAAAAGATGAAAGTGAATGTCGGTTGTCAGAAGCGCGTGGGAAAATGAAGGCCGCAACTAGAATATTTTGGAACCCCATAAACTCAGTAGGCAGGAAGTCTGGAACAATACAACATATCCTAGACGAATATGAAAACAAACTCAAAGGAAACGCGGCATTAAATTACATCCGAAAAATAACAGCCGAATCTTCCCAAGGCAATGACGATGTCGTATTTGAAGAAAAAAAAGAGCATGAAAGAGAACCAGATAGAAAAGGAGCTGGTGCTGAGAAATTCCAACTGGAAGAAAGCTGAAGAGAAAATTCTGAGGCGCACAGCCACAGGGCTAGGCATGGCTCCGTTATGCTGATTAATCAACTAGGGCCAAAAAGTAAGGAAGCTCTGTTGAAAGGAGTAGAAAAAAGATTAGAAGATGGACGAATGCGACACAGTTGGCGACAAAGTAGAATAAATTTAACTTATAAAGGTAAGAAGGAGAAAGATAGAAATCATGTGCACTCATATAAACTGTTGACCATTACATATATAATATACAGGTTAGCAATGCAGGCAAATAAACTAAAGCTGCAAGCATGGGCAGACAATAATGGCATTTTGTGAGAACTTCAGGATAGGTAGGCGTCCGAATGATAACTTATTTGTCCTTACTAAGTGTATTGAAATATCCAGAGTAGAAAGGAGACCATTATATGTGGCCTTTTTAGACATGACAGGAGCGTATGACAACGTAGACCGCAACTTTATCCCCACTGCTGTTTATGATGTACATGGTGAGGATGGAAAGGGCGCTACGGGAAAGTAATATTGGGTTTAATCTCTCATACAAACGGTCGGCCACAGTAGTAGACCAGCAGCTTCCAGGTTTGTTTCATGCGGACAACATTGTGTTGCTAGCGAACAAGCAAAGTGATATGCAACGTCGGGCTAATATCTGTGGACAGGAACGCGAGAATTTAGGACTGAAATTTAGCGTTAGAAAATCAGGTATTATGGTATTCAATGAAAGCAGTGAACACACAGTGTCAGTTCATGGCCAGGAAATACCTCGGGTCAATAAATTTAAATATCTTAGTATGTGGATAAACGGAGGCAATAAATATATTGAAACACAGGAAAAGAACAATAACTGCAAAGGGGAAGAGAAATGTGGCCATAATGAAACGCAGATCACTACGGGGTTACAATAGGTACGAGGTGCTCCGGGCTATGTGGAAAGTTGTAATGGTTGCAGGACTCATATTTGGAAATGCGGCTGGGAGAGTTTTCAGGTATTTGTACAGGAAAAACGTTGATTCACAGTGCAGGAAAAGAATTAGGAAGCTTACCAGCAAATATGTGACCTGTATGGTGAACAACATGGCAACAAAGAACGTCAAGCGGAAAGTCAGAGAGGCTGATAAATCTCATGGGTGGCGGCAATGGAAAAGAAACCTGCTATGAGTAACTACTTAAGTGGAAAAAACGAAATCAGGACAGACACAATTTATGATAACTCAAAGGAAGCTCGTTATACTTTTCGAAGCGAGATCGGTATCCCTTAAAACACGCCCCTATAAAGCGAGATATAAGAAGGAAGAAGAAGCATGTGCTTGCTGCGATAAAGGTAGGGAAACGATGGAGCATGTTTTATTAGGATGTGAAGGCGTCTACCCAGCAGTCAATTTAGGCACCTCTGGCCTCCTTAAAGTCCTTGGGTTCAACAAGAGCAGGAGGAAAGTAAACGTGTCCGCAGTAGAAATTAGTAAGCGGTAATTGGAAGATTGGTGGAAGAAAAGTAAGGAAACGACAGACAACGGAGGCGTTGTTTCAGAAGTTCACAATATGGGTTCAGAAAGTTTGGTTATGGGAATTCGTCGTGAACTTTTTTTTTTTTTGCTTTCCCTTTTTTTTTAACATAGGTAGAACATTAGGCAATATAACAACAAGAGCTTGGTGAGTCAACCCACCGCCCCGTTCCAAAGGGGACGCTCATAACATCCATTCATCCGTCCACCCTGGATGGCGCACGACATGGGACCGACAGGAAAGCGTTGACTGCAGTCAACGCCCAATGAAAATTTGATAACGCTGGCTTAAAGTTTGTATTGCCCGTATCGCCCATGGCCAGTGGCGCAGAAGCTCAAGAGGAACGCCAGTATTCTTATAGTGTACGTCCGCATAACGCCAACACATACGATTGGCGATTGCGTCACGTGACGTATCACGTGCCAGAGCATCGTGTGCGCGCGCCAGCTTTCACTAGGTCAAGGCGCAGCAATGAAACGGGCGAATAATTGACAACAGTCACACGATTCTACGGCGCCACCGATTCCAACGCGCAGTTATATTACCGCCCAAATATCCCCCCCCCCCCAAAAAAAAAGTTAACTTGGTACCAACTCTACCGCGCAAGTCAAGTAACGAAACCTGAGTTGTCGCATGTCGGGTTGAAACGATATTACGGAACATACGTAGGCACACAGACACGCACACAGCAGAATCTTAGCAGCTGGTGGCTATCAGACTCTGACGACACCTCCTTTCCGTTGTCTGCCGACCACAGAAAGTCATCTTCAGTTAAATTTAATGCCCAAGAAATGTCACACTTGTGCAGGCTCGCGCAACCATCGTCTGCAAGAAGGCATTCCACGCACCGTTGACCACAAGCTTCGCGAAGGTTGTGGGATCGTTCCCCAGCTGCTGCAAGTTGTTTTTTCATCCGCTTTGATTTCCATTAATTTATCGTTTATTTCATTTATTAAGCACAAGTAATTTCCCCTATGTTGTCCTTGGTGTCAGTGTTTTTTCACTTCTTATAATACGACTAATGAAAAATCGGGCCGCTCGGTTAACCCCCTTTCTTCTCGTTCATTACATAACGAGGGTCTGTAATCTGACAGCATTGATGCCTTCAGGTAGCATGTGTGGGTTTATTGACCGGTCGCATTCACCCAAAAAGATCACGTTCTCGTGACGCCTGCGGCAGAAAGGATGTTCCACGTCCGCCGCCAAGGTTTGTGAGGGGTGACGCTGGCTAACACTCCCAGGGTTCTACTAAGAAACATAAATACCCAAGAAAGTGGATGGGGATACGGCGCCGCGGTAGCTCAATTGGTAGAGCATCGCACGCGAAATGCGAATGTTGTGGGATCGTCCTCCACCTGCGGCAAGTTGCTTTTTTCATCCACGTTCATTTCCACTAATTTATCGTTTCTTTATTTCATTTATTAAGCACAGGTAATTTCCCCTATATGTTGTCCTTTGTGTCAGTGTTTGTTGGCTTCATATGATATAAATACGAGGACATGTGGCTCTCAGCAGAGGAGGATTTCTAGTAACACGCTAGCGGTGCAGCTGCAGGTGCAATCGAAGATAATACACGGTCTTGTGTGGGTCTTGTCTTGTGCGGGTATTGTGTTTCGATCTTTTTCACTAAGTGTTTCTGTGAGCAATATATCATTGTAATGTCTATATATTTTATGAATGTATACGAACGTATCTTGTATATGTCCTGTACTCAATGTCTGCCCGTCCTGCAAGGACTACAATGTGGTCTGCAGTATGTACTAAATAAATAAATGGGTGTGTTTTTTGTTTTTTATTCGAAACTCCACAGGTGCCTGCGCAGTGTCAAAACCAACACGTACTCCAGCGCGAGGGCGTTTCGACTCCAGGAGATGTTGTTGCAGGCCAAGGCTCTTCAAACGCTCGTGGTGCACGTGGACGAGTCGGGCCTCTCCTACCAAATACAGTGGGCCTTCAACAAGAAGGTGAGACGGTGCATCTGATTTGTCATGCAAGGTTCTGCATCGCCACTGACAACGGAACTTTGCTTCAGATGAGCTGGCAATCAATTATTTTATTTGTTTTTGTAAGGAATAGCAAAGCCAACACAGACAGACAGACAGACAGACAGACAGACAGACAGACAGACAGACAGACAGACAGACAGACAGACAGACAGACAGACAGACAGACAGACAGACAGACAGACAGACAGACAGACAGACAGACAGACAGACAGACAGACAGACAGACAGACAGACAGACAGACAGACAGACAGACAGACAGACAGACAGACAGACAGACAGACAGACAGACAGACAGACAGACAGACAGACAGACAGACAGACAGACAGACAGACAGACAGACAGACAGACAGACAGACAGACAGACAGACAGACAGACAGACAGACAGACAGACAGACAGACAGACAGACAGACAGACAGACAGACAGACAGACAGACAGACAGACAGACAGACAGACAGACAGACAGACAGACAGACAGACAGACAGACAGACAGACAGACAGACAGACAGACAGACAGACAGACAGACAGACAGACAGACAGACAGACAGACAGACAGACAGACAGACAGACAGACAGACAGACAGACAGACAGACAGACAGACAGACAGACAGACAGACAGACAGACAGACAGACAGACAGACAGACAGACAGACAGACAGACAGACAGACAGACAGACAGACAGACAGACAGACAGACAGACAGACAGACAGACAGACAGACAGACAGACAGACAGACAGACAGACAGACAGACAGACAGACAGACAGACAGACAGACAGACAGACAGACAGACAGACAGACAGACAGACAGACAGACAGACAGACAGACAGACAGACAGACAGACAGACAGACAGACAGACAGACAGACAGACAGACAGACAGACAGACAGACAGACAGACAGACAGACAGACAGACAGACAGACAGACAGACAGACAGACAGACAGACAGACAGACAGACAGACAGACAGACAGACAGACAGACAGACAGACAGACAGACAGACAGACAGACAGACAGACAGACAGACAGACAGACAGACAGACAGACAGACAGACAGACAGACAGACAGACAGACAGACAGACAGACAGACAGACAGACAGACAGACAGACAGACAGACAGACAGACAGACAGACAGACAGACAGACAGACAGACAGACAGACAGACAGACAGACAGACAGACAGACAGACAGACAGACAGACAGACAGACAGACAGACAGACAGACAGACAGACAGACAGACAGACAGACAGACAGACAGACAGACAGACAGACAGACAGACAGACAGATTTGTGACCTGACAGCCTCCCTTTGCTTTCGCACTCGTCTTCAAGCATGGCGATCAAAAACGTGAACTTTCCGCGACGTGATCGCGTGTTGGGCCGACTTACTCGGCTTCAATTTTGTCGCCTAATCATATCTTCTTGGTTCTTTCCTTCCTCCATGCTTCTCACCGTGGGCAGATTCGCGAGCTGAGCGTGAGCGGCTCCAAGCTACGCTCGGTCGCGGCCGACGCCTTCGAAGGGCTGCACCCGCACGGTCCCTTCACGTTCCGGCTGCGGGAGTGCCCGCTCCTGGAGACGCTGCCAGCCGGACTCCTGCGCAGGTGGGCCGAGCTGCCCCGTCTCAGCGTCGACCTGTCGGACAACGCCGTGCTCACGTCGTTCGTCGCGGGAGACGAAGAGCGCACCAACGGCACTGCTCAGGAGCGACGGCCGTCTCACTACGTTAGCAGTAAGCTAGATGGCGCTCGTGTTTTCTCGTCACCATTAGAGGCCTTTTTAATGCAAAACAACCTTTGTCCCCTAACTAGGTACTCGGTAAGTTACTAGGCAAGTTCCCGTCTCGCATCGTTTTGGGCCTCTTCAATTACCTGTCCAATCGGATCGGACCTTGGTCTGTCCCTGTGCTCTAATAACGAATTAGGCGACAATTTTAATACGATTAACATTCTTTTGCCTACATCAGGCACTTGAACCTGTCTGTCTGTCTGTCTGTCTGTACGCGGACTCAGTGAACCAAGTTGTCTACTGGCTTGGCCTCGTGGTCGTGATGCCTTCGTCTTCGTGCCAACATCGCCATTCCAGCTTCGGCATCCGACTTTCGTCATACCGTCGTCCATCACGCCATTGTCATAATACATAAAGTCGTCGTTCATGCCGTCATCGTGCCGTCGTCATTTCAGAAACGTTCGTCATCGCATTGTTGTCATCCTACCACTGTCGTTCCATCGACGTTATTCCTTCTTCGTCATTACATCGTAATCATGCCGCTGCCGTCATTCAAACGTGAGTATGCCCCCGTTGTCATGTAATCGTTGTCGTACGTCGTCATTCCAGCTTCGTAATGCCGTCGTCATCGCATTGTCCCCATGCCGTTATCGTATAACGCTGTCGTCGTTATACCATCGTCATAACTTCAATATCATCATCCCATACTGTCGTCATACCGTCTTCGTCGTTGCATTGACGTCATTCTAACGCCACACAGTCATCGTCATGTTGTCGAGATCATGGCCGACTCTGGCGAGCGAGGGTCATGGCAAAGTCGGCAAATCTGGGAGACAGGGCGTCGCATATAGCAGAAGCAGTCGAAGTTTGAGACTGACCACTACAAATTCTTAACAAAGGCGTCTTCAGCAATAATGATGTGTCCCTACGTTGCTTGTATGCTAATCGCATTAACGTCGACGTGTAGCCTCCATGAGACGGGTTCTGCCGGATTTTTTTTTTCTTCTCCCCACTTTATTCTTGCCGCTTTATTTTTCACTTTTTGTTGCAACACCATTACCGGTCACTGTTCGGGAGCCAGCCATTACCGATGTGACCAGCGGAGTTCTCCCTTTATTCCAACAACCAGGAATTATTAGTTGCTTTTTTTTTACACATAGAATAAGCGAGCTGCCACAGAAACGTAGCGTGCCGTGCATTTTACCCATTTGTGCTCGACGAGACGGTAGAGACGTTTCGTGTGAAGGCGGAGGGGGGATCGTCCCCATAACTACCCCCCCGCCAATTTGGAACCACAGCTGGCCCCCGAGTCGTCTTCACACTCAACCTTTCCCTGTCATTCATGGCCTCTCAACTCTTTCTGAGTGCCTCTTTTGAAACTTTCTTTTATGTGGGGAGGGAAGGCGATGGGTGTAGTCAGAACAATTTGGAAGGGGGTGTTCGAACACCCCCAAACCTCCCCTCCGTCCACGTCACTGCAAACATAGAACAAGTACCTGACGCAACACATTAAAATTCACTGACCATAGGTCAAAGACGATTTACACTGACGTCACCTTGGCAGTCATCCCAAGGTATCTAGCATGCCGAGAAGTTGCGCAAAAAAAAAAGAAGAAAGAAACGTGACAGCACGTCAGGCGCTTCTTGCACGCAGCGACAAATCGATAACAGAGTGGTAATCTGGTGAATGACGGCCATTGTCAGAAAGCTAACAGATGTACGCGTAACTATACAGTGCACTGACGTCATCGCGGCCATGTCTGGCTACTAGCAACGGTTGCGGTGGCTAAAGCACCACCCTCCACGCATCACCACCGCTTCGCCGAAAACTTGTATGGAGGGGCTTTGAAGCTGTCTAGAAGCATGACTGTAGAGTGCATAGCCACCATAGCACATTGCGAAGCTGCGTACGCGACGTCAAGGGGCAAACTATCTACATCAGTTCACGAGAGGCGTTTACAATGTAGGCTTTCCGGTGTCACTTTAGCACTTAGTATACTTCTTAATGCACGCCTGAATGAGATAAACGGACTCCACCGCATATACTCACTGTTCTGCAGGCTCTTTCTCACTGCGAGGCACCCCGTGGACTTGCGACTGCCGCTTGCTGTGGTTCCGGCGACGCCTGCTGCGACAGAGGCGCCACCTGTCCAAATCGCCGGAGGCGGCGAGAACCTACAGCGCCGAACCGCGATGCACCGTTCCGGGGACCAGCGCCAGGACCGTCGCCATCAGCGAGCTTCGGCCCGACACTCCTCACTGTGCTGGGGACCCGAGTAGCAGCGGAAGCGTGGGCGCCGACTTCCTCGTGGCACTCTACGTCGCCACGGTCCTCGCAGCGCTACGTTTTGGCTGAACGTACTACGACGTTTTGTCTTGGCCGTGTGTGTGTGGCCTTAACTGCCAGCAGCGAAGGAGCAGTGGCACGCGAATTTCGAGGCTGCATGGGGCAACGAATGCAGCGCCGAAATTTCGCCTGACAACAGCATCACCGCGACGCACAGCCCATAGACTATAGTGAACGGAGGAAAGCTTTTTAAGTAACATGTAGCTGCGATTTTGCGCCTGCAAATTCGCCGCTCATATATTGAGGCACATGCGTCTGCAGCCTCAAACCCGCCTGCAGGATACAGGAGCGCATGCGCACTTCACCGCAACGCGCATAGCCATGGTCAAAGCTTGGCCGGAGGCATCTAGCTAAAGGCGCCCACTTGTTATCGCGATCTTGTTATCGACATGTAGCGCCATTTTCGCGGCCTAGCTTCCCTACCGGTTGGCGTGTGCCCAATAGCGCGCTGCCTTAGCGCCTGGCCAGCGCTGGTACCACCGTCCGATGCCGAGCCACGCGAAATGTCGCGAGGAGTGATCACTCCTCTGGACCCGTGCCCGTGGTTTCCTTTCTATTGACTGAGGCTGCACGGGTTTGCCTCGCAGCGCGATTACGATGAAAAAGGCAATAAATTGCACCACACGCTGACAAATTCGTCTCTGACAAATCACTATACTCGTTGTGCGGCAGTTGGTTCATGCTTCTAATACGCCATCACAAAGATGGCGCGCCTCCGTGGATCACCTTCGTCGGACAGGCGCACGGCCGACTAGTCCTGCCCGACCGGATCGGTCCACGCGCTAGGGTCATTAGCAATTAAGGTAGTCTAGACTATAGCTTCTAGAATACCAAATAAGTTACTTTTACCACGGGCAGACACTTCGTAATCCAGAAGGACAACCACAGCGATGTGACCGGTGGCTACCGGCCCGTTGATGACTCCGCAAACTCCCTGTGGCGTCATGATGCTAGGTGCGCTATTTCGAGACCTTGCCAAAATATGTAGCATGGTATTACGGAAAACGAACGTATAATCCGGGAAAACTTAACTCCCGACCGCAGCAGCGCAGCCAGGGAGTGGCACACTGGGCACCTGCCGTCCCCCCACCTTGTGAAATTTATTTCTTAGTATATATGGCCTTCAAGGCCCCCTCATCCCATTCTGCCCCAACCCCTCCCCAAGTGGGTGCCCCATGAAAAACCTTTCTGGCTACAACACTGCTACTGATAAAAGAACCTACCTTTTAAAATGAATGAAGGTTAACAAACAGCTGAAAACCTGCTCAGTAAACCTTGTTATCCCTGCGTGAATGTAGAGGGATGGACAACCGTCTGGAATGTGTCTTAAAATTATCGTGTCAATGGAAACATCGTGACTCGCGATTATTGACGACTCCAAGTAAATGCTCGCTGCCTAGCGACCGCGCCAAGAAACATCCGAAGCAGGTTCAGGTTTGAAGCGAAAGGAGGTGTCCCGTAGCGGCATACGCCAAAATACCTCGTCGTTCTCGAATCGCGATGCCGCCGCGCACAAGCCCGAAAATGAAAAAAAAAAGGGGGGGGGGGGGGGGCATCGAAAGACTTTTGTTGTGTACTATTATGCGTGTCATCGCGGTGGAAAGACATCAGTGTATGAGTTCCCGTTTCTAGAAAGAAGCAGACGACGCGTATCGGAGGGCGACTTGGATAGGAAACTTCCGCATTGGAAAAGGTGACTGATACTATACCGGTTTTTTAAAAACTCTCCACTCACGACTTCTTTGTTCCCGGCGAGTAGACTATTGCTTTCTCTCTGTTTATTTTAGTTATCTCGCTGGCGTTTGAAATCGCGGAGTGTGCTTTCTTCAGGCAGGCGCTTTGATAAATTATATAGTGATGCATGCTTGAGTTTCATTTGGTTTTCGTTCGTTTATAGTTTTCTGCCATCAGAATTAGTGTCACTAATGCTTTAAGCAGCAGGAATATTCTCGCTAATGCACTTTTGTCTGCAGGCACGGTAGCAGGAATGATGACTACCTCGGAAGGTCTGAAGTTGACACGACACATGTTATGCCGCGAAGCGACATATCGTTTTCATAGCATGCTTAAGTTTAGCGGTGATAGCGGAAGATGCTGTTTTATCATTCAACGCAGTGAGTTGTTAGTTTATTTGCTCGCAAAGTATTTAGAAGCAACTGCAAACAGCGCTCGCTTTAGATTTGGAGCGCTCGAACTGCGCACAGCGCCACTATAGCTTGCTTTGTGATACGTGCACACACCTGAATTCCATTACAACTGGTTCAGTTCGTTTTCAAGTCATGCATTTAGATTAATACAACCGACTTTGAACAAAGGAAAACCCTCGCTGAATTTCGGAAACCTGTTGGAAGAAACTCAACTTGGTCGGATTGGTTGTTATTCACTTCTCGCGTTTCACTATAGTGTTTGAGAATTTCTACGGGCGGCGGGTCTTAGCAAGCCCGGACCCTAGCTCAAACACTGCTTACCGCAAGGATGAAGTCATTGGACGCACACGACCCTATCTCACGTGTCAGCTAAGAATAAAGGTGTGGCCCCGACTCGCAATTGACGGAACTCTCGTTTGTTTTTATCCCACGACACACTGAGCAGGTAACTTCAGTCTTCGGCCTCGTTGTATCAGTGCAGAATATCTATATTTAGCTTCTGAAAGCGAGGCAGACGTTTCTGCCTGTATATCGTGAGATTCTATATCCGTGATATGCTACAACACGAGTCGCAGTGCGGAGTTCCCCATGAATGTTGAAAACAGTCAGGTATCGCACCTGTACCAGTGGAGCAGCACTGCCAACAAATGCGTGCACCTTTCGGAGGCCCAGAAATGCACAAACACCTCCATTTTTTGTAACCTCCACCACGCCTGAAAGGCTGTCTTTAAAGAAAAAAAAATTATGCATGGCTCTGCTATTGAAAACACCAGACAGCGGAGCTGGGGAAAGGCGAGTAGTGCCAAACCGCACACTTAGGCCAACTTTTGCTGGGCCTCCCCCAGCTCCGCTGGTCGCTGGTGTTCGCGATAGCAGAGTCATGCATAATTTTTTTCCAGTGGGAGAAAGAGGACCGCCGAGGCGAGCGCGTGGGTTTTCATCGGGGAAAAATGACGTCAGACCACCTGTGTCCTCCCCCCCCCCCGCTCCGCGCCACTCCTTCTCCCCCGCCAGGCTCCACCCACCCTCGCCGTGTCGCTAATTACACTCTGCTTTCACTCTCCCCCAGCTCGGCGAAGCTGCGAACGCAATGAGAAACCCAGTGAGGTTTTAACAGCTCCACTGTAAAATGAAATCTGAAGAGGCTTGCTGGGCAGGCCGGACGTTGGTATGCACAGCTCAACGATTTCCACGGTTCCGTCGCTGAAATCCCCGAGACCGATCAAAATAAGCTAATCGGCAGCAAGGACCCTTTCAACTTTGACGAAACACCTCGATTCGACGCCATGAACAAGTAACGCATGAATGCAGCACCAAACGAAAGCCGCTGTCATGACGCTGTGAATATGGAGGAAGGAAAAAAAGAGGAAGGCGAATACCGCAACACAGTTGACACCGAATCTGCTGGGCCAGTGGTGGCCCAACACGTGATCGCAAGTGCGTGGTTAGTTTTGGTGTACCCGCTTTGCAGGCAGAAAACCTACAGAGCGGCTTGCTGCCATGGCAGGGCAGCTGAACAAGCGCGCACCAAAGAAAAACTACTGGCATAGCTACTGGGAACCAAACATCTCAGCAAATCTCGATTCTTGCTCAGTGATCTCGACGGAAGAGGTCACATGTTAGGCCACCACTGTGGCTTCAGTGCGTTGGCTTGCCAATGCTGGCTGCGTGATGTAATGCTCCCTCCTATATTTTTTGCTTCATCCATGGCCGTGAACCTGGGCATTGTAGCCATCTTTATTTATCTGGACAGTGTTGCCAGCACAAGTAATGGATTCTGCAGCTGCCAATACCTGAACCACATGAATGTGTTGCACCCGTAGTACAAAAAATGTTAAAAAATAGAAGTTTTTATGAAGGTTTTATTGAAAGATTTAGTGATGCTGGAATAAAAGTCACCTCCAGGACCCCATGTATAGCTGACTTGGAGCATTGTAGACATCAGAAAAATTCCGATCTTGCGAAAATTTAATGCCACACACGCCACATCCCCAATGTGTTTAGGTTGTCGCAGCATGCCTTCCACTGGGGCATTCCTTCATCAACTAAAATACAGTCAATCCCGAGATCACGAAGTATTACCTTCTTAATCGCAGGGTTTACGGTTTGCCGCAAACTAAAACTAAAAAGGGCTCAGGCACTTACATTAGCTTACTACAGACTAGAACTTATCCTCGCCCACGGAGGTTGAACGTGTTTTATCCTGAGACGTATACAGAGCCTTATTGCCAGGATTGTGGTGCTTTAGCCACGCTCAAACACGTGCTCTGGTCTTGCGAAAGAATTGAAGACTCGGCGATCAAGGACACGTTCAGGTGGGAGGCTGCACTTCGCAGCCCGGACCTGGATGAACAATTCTGGGCTGTCCAGCAGGCTCGCGACGTGGCCGTGAGGCTTGGCCTTCCGGTCCCGACGTGGGAGCAGCCCGCTTAGTGGTTAATTATAACTACTTTCCATCCATCCATCTGAGGGCTCATGCGCTTCACGTCGCACAACACAGACGGGTAAGCAGTGAACTTCATAAGGATGATAAGGAGTAGTGAGGGGTTATATGGTCTCATCACAGTTGATAGTGGTGTGATGTGGATGGATAAGGGCTTATAATGGTTGGTGCAATTCTGATAAGGTTAATAATTTTGATAAGGGCCAGATCAAGACCAATAAGATTTGATAAGGGTCGGATCATGTCCGATAAGGTTCATGACAGATGAGGGTTGACAAGGACCAAACAGATTGCGATAAGGGTTCATAAGGCTTGGATCATGTCCAATAAGGTTGACGACGACCAATAAGCGCTTATACTGGTTGGATTAAGTTTCATAACATTGATAATGACACCCGACTGCGTGGACATGAGCAAGTGGCACAATGCTTATGCATGCCTACCAGACGAGGCGCACATTTTCATTGTAAACGTTTACCAACATTCCACGGATAAACTGTTGCGGATATAGATGCTTCAGGTAGTAGGCTTTCCATCGTGCCAAGAAATGGGGAATACTTGAAAATCAGTTGTCTGTCCCTTTAGGATTGAACTATAAATGCTTTTTTGGAGCTGAGCTAAGCCATGAATCACAGTAAATGCGTGTAATTTTCATCGGGCACGTAGGCCAGGTCTTCAATAATAATGACTCTTACCCAGTTTTCACACAGCCTTGTATATTGAAGTAACTGGGCAAGGTGGAAGATATCAATGAAGTTGTTCTATGTTTCCCAACACTCATACTTTATAAGAGTCTTCTGAGGTGCAAGAAGCTTGTAGTAGACTGTCCACAACTCTGAATATGTGTGTCAGCATACCTGCCAACCCGTGCACATCTAAACTCATGTCTCGCAGACATGACACCAAGAGGGGCGAGGGGGAGGGGAAGCACTTTATTTTAAAGTTTCCTCTCAGCATGCTGCTGAACTGGGATACATACATGCTTCATTAACGATCGCCTACCTTTGGAGACAGCATACAACCAGCCGCAAACTTAGAACAATAAAGACTGACAAGCAACAGACTGATTTTAGATCACAGTTACTCTTTTGGCAACTTTGCTGTTGCCGATTTCCTTAGCTTCAGGAAATTGTCGGTACAAACTTGCTCAAAGGAAGCAAACATCTTAATTTCTTTCATCAGAAGATTTGCAACAGAAGATTCTGAGATTGACAAGCAAAGCTTTTCTGTGGAGAAATTGTTTTCCGGAAAACTTGGTGCAACATTCATAACATCGTGAAGGAAACCAAATTTGTAAACTTTACGGAAGATTCGAGGGAGAGTTGGCTGGTGTGGTGTCAGCATTCCCTTAAATAACAAACATGTTGATAAACAAGGAGGCATTTATTTTCTGAGCAGCTACCAGGATGGCCTGGAGGAGACATGGCTCATTCTCTCTCAGCTGAGTTCAGTCTGTGTCACCAGCGTCTAGGGGTACTTCTTCTTCCTTCACGAGGAACTCAACCACTTCTTCTTCCAAGTCTTCCAAGTTGCTGTCCAGCTCGTCCGTGTCCACACCTGCACGCAAATGCTAGCACAATGAGTCTCCGTCTCATAAAAAAAATAAAACTCAAAGATTTCAGACAGGTGGGTTAAAATATAGACTCTGAAAAATGATGCCATCCACACGACAAATACTACTCCAAGTGAAATGTACCTATAGGCGAAAACAAAACTGAGCTGCTCTGGTAGCCCGCCCTGTGGATCACCACGGGGGTTCTTGAATTCTTAACAGCAACCTGCTGTGTTGCCCACAAGATATTAATGCACAAGGGCGACCAAAATTTTGGACTCCTTACAGCTGGCTGTGTGGTAATTCTGACTTTATGGCTCTGTGCCTATTTGGCGCCCACGTAAAGCAGAAATAGAGATAATTTAATTTCGATATGTTGTCAGCGTTGTCATCGGCCATATCACCAGTGCCTCTTCGAAAACCGAAACTAGCAAAGCCTAGTTGACCTACTAGTCACCGACCACCCCTAAACTGCAGTACAGTCAAGCCAAGGCACTCAGTCGTAAAAGCGTTGCGCAATTTTTCGTGCAAGTTCCGTTCCGCCATGCGTTTGGAACACCATATATTTAGAACCTCAATATAACGAAGTGTGTTTATACATGATTTAAACACAATGAAATTCCACTGCCGCATCAAAGGAGTACCGAGACAATCAATAGCAACTTCTGTGGACGCAGATGCTCAAAAAAGAGCGAATTACAAGCGGCTGCTTGCAAATGCAGCTCTCAAATTGTGCACCACGTGATCAACAGCGACTGCAGAAGCGGAGCAGCTTCCTGTTCCATATTAAGTCCATGCTCGGTATTAAGTCTGGTATTAAGTCCTGCATGCTCGGTTTAGAGGTAATCTGTCGTGTACATGTGCAATGTGTGGGAAGTGCCAAGATGGCGTGGTATCACGTGCGCTGTCTTTCCGTGCATTTAGTACTAGAGGTTGCGTAATCACGAGTTTCAGAGATGCGTTGAAGTGAGAGGCAGATGAAGCATTCGCTCCCCTCTGCCAGCGCTTTTCATGAAATCGTTATTCCACTGTGGGCAATATTATCAGCTGCGAGGCAGAGTGGACGCAAAAGCGGCTGCCTTTGCTTTGTACCACCGATGTGAGGATACCGCCCAACAGCGTGAAAACATATTGTTTGTCGCCGACTCTCAAATTCAACAAAATTTTTCTGATTTAGATTTGCTTTCTCTGACTGCACAATAATTTGGAAAATTTTGTGGCCCCCTTGCATGTATGAAAATTCTATCGGAGACAGCAGTTATTCGCATGCATGATTGCATTTCAATGTAATGAAATTTCAATATAACGAAGCAAATTGCTGGTTTTGCCGACTTAGTTAATCCAAGCTTGATATATCCGGGATCGACATTATAAAGAAATTGTTATATAATGGAGTAAAGCGCCTATTTTACCGACTTCACAAATCGAGATCTAGCTGCATACAGTTGCGCTGCAGAAAGCATCCCTGTCCAATGACTGTACTACAACATGCTTGGAGTGGCACTTGCGTTGCAACACTACAGTGCAAGCTTCCGCAGCACTGCCTGCTATGCGTATAAAAAGAACTCACCATCTCGGAGCTGCATACGGATGTCGCGCATGGAGTTGTACTCCTGCGTCTTGCGCTCCTGGAGGGCCCGGTACTCCTCCAACATCCGTTTCCGCTTCTCCATGACCTCCTGCAAGATGACCATGCCGACAGCAATTTTTAAAAAAAGAAAAAAAAAAAAAAGAAAACGGGCGGAAGAAATGTGACGAAGTCAACGAAATTAATGGGACTGGAAAACTATTTAGTTGAATTCACAGAACTTAGGAACATCCGTGCCAATAATATTCAATTTATTCAAAACCAAAAAATGAATAATTCTTGCGTATGCACTCCTCGTGGAAAACGAGTGCATTGGGTGCATCTTGTATTCCTCCACAGGGTAGCTAACATTTTTAACAGGTCAATGGTACCGGTCACATGATCACATACGGGGGGAATATCTGACTGATATTCCCCCAGTATTTAGTTAGTGAACAAATGTTTAAATGTCTACAGGGCCGATAAAACTACTATCCTTACTTTTCGTATAGCTGTCATAATTTGCTATCATAATCGATGCTTCGCCTTTCGGGCGGAACTGCGACTTTAGTGTATTGTGTATTGTAGTATTGTGACTTTAGTGACTTTAGTGTATCGCAACTTTAGTGCATTGGGAGTACATCTGTTTTTGACAAATGAGAGAAGGTTGTATTTCTGTATGAAAGAATGAGGTGCGCGGTACTGTAAATCACTTTTCTTTCTTTAGGTCACGGTAAGCAGGTGTGCGTTACAATTGAGGGCGACATTTAGTAGCTATGGTAAATCAGGCATGACATTGAGTTCCCTTTGCTGCTTCGAACTTTGCAACGCATCAGGCTATGGGGAATCGAAAGCACTTCTTTAAATATCACACTGCGTAAAATCAAAGCTTGCTACACCTCAGTTGAAAAAGAAATTAAAAACATTTCAATGTGATCGTGTAATCCCATGCAGGAGTATTTGCGACAAAATGTATTTTCATTATTCAGTGACTGAAATGTTAAAAAAAGAAAAACTACTTGTTTCGTTGTCCAAGACCTTGCCTCTAGTGCAAAGACGCACTGAATGTTAGCGGATGTTGTTCAATAAGAGATATTCTGGTGCTCAGACTGCAGAAGAAACAAAACTGGAGTCACAGTCTAGGAGGCCAAAAATCATAGAAAAAAATCAATTTTTTAAAACTGATATTCTTTAAATCTACTACTCTTTTTGCACTAACCTGTAAAGTATCTTGCTACACGATTCAATACTCATAGATCAATAATAGCAACAAAATGAACTCTACAAGCCTGTGACCCTCCCGTCTTGAGTAGTTTTCTTGCGATTTTCTGACACTTGACTTTTTTGGCTCCTTGTAAACTGCCAGTGCTGATAACTCAGCACCCAAAGCAGCTAGAACCGCTTTTTTTTTTTGCAATATGTAGCTGCATGTACGATTGGTATAATGTGTTATAACACAAGCACATTTCAAAGTTCTGGCTCCAAAATTCAGTTATTTCCCTCTATTTCTTGCCGCGTGCTCGTACATTGCAAAATGTGGACTTCAATGTATTCAAAACAGAACTTCAAAGTGGAGGAATGCATAATGCTTGCATATCCAAACATTTCCCGCAAGATATTGCTTCGGAAATCTGAAAATTTGTCGCGAAACTTCACGAAAGGCGTTGTTTGCACATGCCTTGGACGCCTTGCTAAGCGAGGCCTTGTCCTTGAGGTCGAACTGCTCCGAGTACTTCTTGAAGTTCTTGCGAATCTCTTTCAGCTTCTCCTCGGTGAGTAGAGAAGGAGGCCGGGGCCTCCACGTCAGCTGGCAGAAGCGATCCAGGTTGCACTTGCGGAGGATCCGCCCTTGGAAGGACCAGATCCAGTAGGCATTGTCCGTCTGCGCAATGTGACGACAGCAAGCACTCAGCCACGAGAGCACCAGAAGAGCCAAGAGGAGTTGGTGCGGGCTCACAGTTTTAACTCTTTCTTTTTCTGCCACTCCGTATACTAGTGCCTTCACTCTCGTCACCACCCCCTGCTACCTCTGAGTATACTCGATCTGCCTAAACAGCACATTACACCTGCCTCTACAAAAGCAACTCGTGCAAGAAATAACATTGCCTACATGTTGTGCTGTCTGTGGACGGGTGATCCTACAAAGCCTACAAAGCTTGTTAGGTTATATTTCCGACTAGGTGGAGCCAGTGTCTCAGCGTACGGTCAGTCTGACTCAGCAGGGCAGTCATGGTGGACCAGTGCAGCAAGCACATCTGCACTTTGACACGCGAAGTTTAGGAACTGTTGATGAACTCTGAATCAAAAGAAGCTGATGATAGGGGACCAGCTACTAAGTAATATGAAAAGTCCAGTAAGAAAATAGATGAATAACTTGGCAGGGGAACAGTCAGTACAGGAACAGTCAGTACTGGAACAATCAGCACAGGTGAACCACAACACAACGAAGTCGGAGCTGCCGCTGAAGTTACTTTGTTATACATCCACTATTCGTTATACAGAATCAAACAGCAATATCAACGAAAGAAAATCTAGACTGCGCTTACGCGAGTGAAATGCAAGCTTGACGCCGTACGTCAGCACTGCAATTCACCCAGTAAGGGTGGTATTTTTGACTGCTCGCTCTCGGAGATAAAAGTAGCTTTTTCAACATTTCACGTGGCTAGCAACTGACTAGTTGGTGTCGACAGCCGTCAAAACACTTTCGACGCTATGCCAAGCATGCTGTTCAACATGACCCGACTGGCAAGCCACTGAAATGCCGTTATCACCGAGATTGACCACTCGGTGCTAGGTGGCCGATTTCACCGATAACAGCTGTGCGGTGGCACGCCAGTCGCATCAGAGCGCGCCAAAAGTCATGCCTGCCTGTCAATCAATCAATCGCATGCGAACAACATCGCCGTGGCATGACACATGAATGCTAGCTAACCTGCAAACGTAAATTTTTTTTTAGATGGCGTAGATGCAATTAAGATGTACAGGGGGGTGTAGCTACAACGGGGAAGCACCCCAACTCCCACTCAAAAGAAATTTCCTGGCTGCACCACTGGCTGACTACTGAGAGTACATTGTGGTGAAGCGCACTGGAGCCCGACCAGTCAGGAGCCCTTGGCCATGCACGCACTACAGACAGGCTGTGGTTAGAGCGGCGGTTTGTAACACGCATTCAATACGCTGCTACGAGCACCATTTCACGTGACACACACAATACACAATAAGAAGCTACGCGCGTCAGTCGGCGCACTGGCCATCTTATTCTAGTCACTGCCTCGGGGGCTGTATTCCCTGTCAATTTCTTTAGGTGATATGATTACTTTTGCGAGATTTTGCTTTAGTCTGCAACTGAAGCATCGGCATCTACGAGAGGCAGCATTGCTCGCACAGTGCCAAGCACACTACATCGGCCCTGAGCTAGGAAGGCTGTTGCCCGTAGACGATGTGTTCAATGCCAAGTCACGCGAAAGCAACTGTATCCCCAAAAGTCATTTACTGAAAAAAAAAAGAAAAAGAAACACTCTAGTATGACTGCCTTCGGGGGAACATGTTTTGAACTGTAATTGCACAAAAATTCACTTCATCATATCGAATGTTACGGTGGATCTTGTAGTTTTCATTTCATTATAACCGTAGTTTAACCCATTCAAGTAATGCATGGGCAACAAAATTTTTACTTACAGTATACACTCGTTAAGTCAAACTCTGATGTCTTGAAATATCGATTGGGTCACCATTTCTTCCCTACCACGATCCAACTCTCACCTCCTACCTCGAAAAGCTTTTGAGCCCGACTCGGATATCTTGAAATCTCGACTTCGTAAATACCAGGAAAATTTCAACGGGGCAGTATTGGCAGCGTCGCTTGCGCTTGCATTTCACCCGGCGGCAGGTTGCTAGCCGAGCCAGATGCCAGGCAAGGCCAGGACATGCTCCAAGCCCATCTTTGCCCCTTCTTTCTGTTATCACCGTTGACGCACGCTTGCTCAGTTGCTCGCTGCCACTTTGCTGTGGCCTCGCGTAGCAGTGGTGAGCTGGTAGCCAACATCCTTCTTTACCCCTCTCAATTAGAGTGCTGTCCATGACACATCAATGCAATCACAGCATATTAATCGTGACCTTGAGCAAGATGATTCGTGCTTTGGACTGGCACGATCAGTCCAAGCACTGCACTCAAAAAGAAGGCAGCATGCGTGCCTACAGCATTTCAACCACATCACAGCTTAATAAGGATGCTCGCTTCATGCCCGCGCAACAGTGAGGTGTAAAATGCCATGTCACTCGTGGGCGTCCACTAAAGGCGTGACAATGGCGCTTTTCTGCAGTTTTGTTAAATTGAGAACCGACTCTAGAAAAACACTGACAATCGATGGGGTTAAAAAACACTGAGAACTTCAAAGATCAAAGGTCAATGACGTGACGGGTTGCAAGCGGGTCAGGAATAGGAACGAACCTTGTGCAGCCACCAGCTGACCCCGGAAACAACATAACGTCCGGTGGGGTCCCACTCCACATCCGAGGCCATGAAGTGATCATTTGTGTTCATCATAGTGAAGTCGGCAGTGTCAATGAACTCGAGGGTTCCGTTCATGCTGCAAACAGGAAGTACATGGTCACACACTCAATCATCTCAAGCATGACCCAGAAAATCAGGAGACAGCTTTCACAACCAGCCCCAGTGAGAAAGTGAACATGGCCATAAGAGTCTCTTACGAAAATTACTGTGAGGAACCCTGGTTGCCGGTGCCCGAGCGAGTTGCAAGCATGGTGGTTCGGCCAGCCCGAGAGTAACAGGTACAGCACAGAGATGGGCAAACAGTAAACTTTAGGTTTGAATCGAATGCACTTCGTAAGGGACATATTTTGGTGAAGAAAAATGCAACCGTATTTGCTGTAATTAGGCTAATAAATATACCAATCCGTTGGCTCAAAGTGAATAGTTGTAGTGTTTGGATAAAACCTTGACACAGGAGCCAGAAGTTGAAAAAGAAAATAAAGAAGGTGAGGGAGAACCATCTTTGTTGCATAGATGACAAGTTTATTTCCAGTGCTCTTATGCCAGATATATTCCTGCAAAAACGCAAGTTAAACATTTCTTTACAATGCTGGCAATATTGCCAGCTGTACAGAAAATCTATTTATGGATTATTATTGTCCAATGTTGGGATTCAGCATGAAGCAGAACTCCGTTGATATGTTTTTGAAGGGAATGTGGGGAAAAAATAAACGTAACAGCTGAGAAAATGTAACAGTGAGGAAAGTCCACAAATATCAACAGCGACGTTAAAAACAGCTTTGAATGCACGTACAATTAAGAGACACATACTATAATATTCCATAACAGTAACCCCTCTCCGGTTTAGATATGCTTCACCGCATAACACGGCTGTATTGCAGTGAAGCTGACTTTGGGGAGCCAACAAAAAGTGCAATCGTGCACAGCATGTCGTACCTCCAAATTTGCCCCTGCAGAGTTAAATTTAAGTGACCACCGCATTCAAACGCAACATAAGATGCGGGAACATTACACAATGGTGACATATCAAATGGGAACATAATACATAGAAGTCAGTGAGCTTTAGGTCTGGAGTGCGAAAACTTGACACAAACTTGAAATAATGTCGTGAAGGAAAGTGAGAATATGGGGGACAACTTGAATGGAATCAGTATATAGATTTTTCCAACACCGTGCATGTGAATGATATTTGACGAATTGATCGAGACGCTGCGTGGAATCCGGAACTTCAACTGAAAAATTGGTCGGTGGCATGGTGGCCCAGTGGTGGCTTCGTTTTTAGCTTGTTTTGGTTGGCCCTGTGCCGTGTCAATGGCAATGTGACATGAGTCACGAAACAGAAACTGTTGATTGTACGTTTTCAAATTGATATTAGCTCGTTCCGAATACTGAAATTCAAACGGAAGGAGATGCCAAACACCATAACAATCAATCAAACACAGTTGTCGACTGATTTCTCGGACCTCGCAGGGACCGAAAAATAGTCCAAAAGACTTGTTCAGCCAGAAAAATAAAATATATTAGGCTTAGAACGGATTAACAAAATCTTTTATAATGCCCTGCCTAATACTACACTTGAAGCCAACCAGATCAGATTTGCTTGGATTTGCCCAACAGTCATGCCGTCTCAGTATACAGTCTGACAAGAGCGTCACCGCGTTGGCGATCTGCGATCTCCGTTGCCGGAGATCGCCATGGAGATCGAAGAGCTACATTTCTTCACGCCACCTGGCTCTCGCAAAGGCACACAAGTGGCGCCAATCACGCAAATCCGAAGCTGCAGAAACACACACAAAGATGCGACGTCGCCTCCGAGACACACCTGCTCTGTGGACACACCACGTGCAAATAGCAACCGAAACATTAAAGATAAATAAACTAATATACACGGATCATGCATTAAGTGATTATGACGATAGTGCTGTCTGAAAAAAGAAATAATTGAGAAAAGGTGCCATCCTCTAGAGCATTTTGTCAGCCAAGGAAGAGTGGGCATGGCCTCCGAGACTTGAGGATACTGCACGCCATAGAGTTTCTCACTATAACACCTAGAGGGAAATTTGGCGCCACAGTCTATGGGAGTTTGCCCATAGGCGTGCCGTCATGGGAATGACGGTATATGTGTCTGCGAGCCGCGTGTTGGCTGGTGTTGTACGAGGCTTCGTCTAAAAAGTGGATATGGCTACACAAATAACGCGTTCTCAAAGTAAAATCTTCATAAAATGTTTCCATTCACGCATATCACATCTTTACTCACTTGCAATGCATGACTAAGAGAAGAAAAGCAAGAACAGACGACAAACTGTTTCAAAGCGAGCGCGAACCTTGTCGTCTGTCCTCCAACTTTAGCGGCCCACTGATACTTTTCACGTAACAGATAATCGTGCATGCATTAACAAGTTTTCATAGTTAAACAAAACATGTTCTTGCGTAATAATAAAGCTAAAACAGCTGTTCATGTGCTGTTTTAGTAGAAAATGAATCATTGTGACAGACGGAACAGCGCTTGCCAAGCGTGTCTTCAAGGTGTCCTGTCTCTCCGAGAACGATGCCAATCCGAATCCACAATATACCGGCATTCCCATGCATACCATAGCACAGCAGCGGCAGATTTCCCTCTAGGTAATGTAGTGAGAAACTCTATGCTGCACGCTCTTTATTGAAAACATGCATGTCCTCATCTTGGAGGCTATAAAGCGGGCCACTGAAAGTCAAGATTGCTTAAGCCAGCGGGAAATCCAACATGTCGGCTCCCAAGAATTGGGGGTAGCGTGGCTCGGAACGAGCAATTTAGTCGGGAAAAATCGAATTTGGGGCCTAAATTCGTGCGAATAATCGGTTGTGAAAATGCATCAGATCAATGGGAAAACCCTGACGGTGCATTTATGAAGTCAGGAATATCCTTCAAGTCCGAATTTTTGGAGTCCGAAGAATTCGTCAGCGACTGTATATGAACATATTGAATATTCGTCCAGCCATTACATAAGCGAGCTTCTTTCTCACATTTTGCCCAACTTCCTGGGCATGTGCGAGTTGCGAGAGATAGATCAGGGGACTTTCGCTTCTCTAAATCTGCCTTTGCCTACGTACCACTGAGGACAGTGCACTTTGCTCCATTAACCACCGCTTAATTCCATCCAAAAGGGATCACAGTGGTCGATGCAGAGTCCGTAACGGCGAAGCAGCAGCTTAATCTCTTTTTTTATCAGTGGTCGACCTGCGTCGCTGGGGCACATGTGATATAAGGTTTGCTGCTTCGAGCTGCGCCTTTGGCATTCTTACTACAGCCAGTTCCAAGGTCGTCAGCTACGTAGCACAGCTGTCGTCGACACCTACACGTTTCCAAATGGAATTACAATGCCTTTGACCTGGAAGGTGCAAACTGGGACAAAATTTTAATACCGCAGAAACATAAAAAAAAGTACAAGGGAGGAAGAAAGTATTAAACATGCGTGTCAAACTGAGGACCTCGTAGCCATGAGTGCAATGGTTTTATGCAGCGCCACGAAACAGGAACGGAGAACAAGTCTATTTAGGGAACATTTGTATGCTGCTGCATAGTGTGCATAGCAGCTCAGCATTGTTGTAGAGCGAAACCCTTCGAAATTTCGTGTTACTAACTGCCCATATTTTCAACTATAATGCAAAAACCTGTGTTTTTTTTTCTATGTGTATTTTTTAGTGTCTTTTTAATTATTGTTGCTTTGTGTAGCTTTGTACATGACCATTCCTTCGATGTCTCTATTATTGTTTTGCTCCCCCCCCCCACCCCTTATGTAATACCCCACCATGGAGAATAATAAATGATGGTGATGATGATGAGGGACAAACAGAGGAAAGCGCATCCTCCTCCGAAGTACCAAGGCACAGGCAAATTTTGAGAAGGAAAGGCTCCCGGGTAGCTCTCTTGCAACTCACACATGCGCACAACGGTCGAGCAAACGTGAGAAACAAGCTCTCGTCTGTACATCTGCCTCAGTACCGTGCCGGTACAACAGTGTCAGCAGCGCCAATGGCACAAATGTGCCTCAAGTGTCCCACATCCCAATTGTCACCACAATGAAACGTCTACTTTTGCTACCCTTCCGTGACGCAGCCACTTGTGCTTCAAACATAAGATTTTCCGCAGAGGCTGCTTGACAACAACACGAGCTGAAACTAGGCTTTTTACCGAGCCAAAAAATTTTATTGCAGTCGGCTTTTAAAGGTGTGTGCTTGTCAAAACCTGCAAATATGAACCAACTATCAAAACAACACATTCCCTTGAAGCGGCTCACAGCAGACAATCCAGACAGGCAAAGGAGGTGCACTCACGTTCGCAGGCCGGCGAGCACGATGAACTGCCCGCTGGGCGACCAGAAGAGATGGTTGCATTGCTTGCGCTCAAACTTCTTGAGCAGCACAGCCGATGCGCCGGGCTTGACCCCGTAGAAGGACACAGAGATATGCGGGCTCTCCCCGTGGATGATGGCAAACTTGCTGCCCACGGGCTCCCAGGCAAACGCCACAATTGAGTCTGCGCGCGGGGGCAAGGTTGCGAGAAAGAAACACAAGATGCCGTCAGAGCGGACGGCTGCACTGCAAAAAATATGGGGACAAACTATTGGCTGCAAGGGGTGTTTGATATGTCTGGTGGCTTCAACTGTGAAGACTTACTATTTCAGTGACAGCGGAACATACGACTTTGACAATTAAACAAGCAGTGGAGAGAGCATTTTACTCTAAATGCACCCACGTATAACCGCCCAATCACAAACAGACAAGGACGCTGTCCAATAGCTCTTCACAGGCAACGAAGCTACACTTGCGGAGTCTGTGTTGTAGGTTGACCACTTTTGAACGTGTCGCATGGAACAGATGCTGATGGGCTAAGCCAGTGGACAGAACAAGAGTCGCTTTCCCGAGACGTCGTACTGGATGTTACTGTGCAAAAGTGAGAATGCAGCCTCAGGTGAACTCGGAGCGTGCACACGTACCTTTGATCTCGAGACTGTCTACGGGAATCTGCTTCTCCTTCATGAGGAAGATCTCAAAGTTGAAGTACATCCCCTGCAAGTAAACAGACGGGCAAAACGCTGTTAGTACACCTTGTGCAAGTAAAGTACTATTCATAAAAAGAAAGCACTCTTAATTCGCTGCGTACATGTCTGAATAAAAAAAATACTTGTAAAGAAAAATGAACTAGTATGTACTAGACACTGTATACGAGTCTAAATAAAGTAACAGATCAAGTGTAACCTATCCAATGTCGTACAAATGCCACAATACAGCACAAATTGCACGAATGGGTACCGTTACGTAAATCTAGTGAACACCACTTTCCCCAAAAGAAAACATGTTGGGAAATTGACTGCAATTAGCAGGTCTTGGCGTGACTTTAGCGGTGCATTCGGAAACGATGTGATAAGAATACTCAGATGCAAACGGGAGCACGGCGGAACGGCAACGACGAAACTGTGCAACCACGGCGAGTTCCAACTTTTTGGCTTTCGCTGAAAACTTCCTTCCACGGTCACTACGCTGTTCATGTTAAACTTGAAGACATTGTGGTGCAATTTATTCACAAGCATCGTGCGCGAGAACAACTGCCCGTCGGGGCTATTCAACAGCGCAGAAGATAAGCCTCATCGGCCTCCGTAGTGTGCCAACATGGCACGAAACGCCTGAAGCTGCAATTAAAGGAACTATACCATCAAAAAAAGTGAATGGCTGGCAGCCACGTAAGGACGTGAGTCAGCTGCAGTGATTTTTGGCATTCAACCTTGGGTGCCCAGTGTGTGCCGTTCGCTTCTTGATGACAATGTTATGCGCCTTGGACATCGCCGGTGATGTGCTGTAGGATGTCAGACATGACTAGCAACCATCCCCGGACAAGAATTCTCACAGTTCCCGTGCAGTTGTCGTCTCTCACAACGAATCGAGTATACTGATGAAATAAAGTGTGTGCTGTAGTTAAGTGCACTGAATAACCTTTTTCTTTTTTTGATGCATAAGCGTCAGACGGCCCATTCAGTGAGAAAGCCGGCAGCGTCTGTAGCAGCTAAAGAACGGCACCTAACTTCCCATTGGCTGCGATGCCACATCCCGAGCGTGCCTTGCCGGCAGGTGATGCTGGCTCAGGCAGCGCATACCGCCATGGAGTCTGACGCATTTACATGGTTGGCGTCCGCAGCCTCAGCAGCAGCGAAACGTAACCATCCAAGCCAATACACCGCGGATGAAGTAAGGGAACGGAAGAACACAGCAGAACGAGTGAAGAGGCAGGCAGCGAAATCCACCACCGTCGACAAGTATACGGTGCTGCGAACAAGTCCAAAAATGGTCGATGCTGTACATTTACGGCGTCGTCTGTAAGCGCGCTAATTTCCTAACTTTTTCTTTTCTGTCATGTGCTGCCACTACGTAGGAATACCGTATTTACTCGCATAATGATCGCACTTTTTTGTTAGAAAAATTGACGCAAATTCAGGGGTGCAATCATTACGCGGGTTAAATTTCCCGCGAGAAAAAAAAATTTTTTTTTTTTCATTCCGCGTTTGCTGCGGGATGCGGGTGCGGAACACCAAAACAAAAGTGGCGGCCGGCGGAGCAAGCCGAACGCGCCGAACGCGATCTTTTTTTTTCTTCTCGTGAGTACATTACGTGCATTGAAACAGTTTCTTCCGTATCAGTGATGAATAATATCGTTAATATCGGCAAGTTTGCGGCAATAACGTAGCCATGTCCACTTTGAGGGGACACAAACAGAGATGGGCATGCTTAGCTGCCAGTGACATAGAAACACATGGCCGGCGTGCTGCGGAAACTGCGGCATCTGTCTTCACTACTATCCTAACACGGCACGTTTCCGCTAAGGGTAGGCGAATATCTTAGCTGTGTTAAAAGCGTCGGCGCATGAATAGGGTACACCTTTAACGTATCAGTGTAAACGTGGTTACTATCATTGCCGCGCGCGATTTGTTGCGTGCTCACGAGTGCAGATGAAAAGAATCGAAAGGCGCCAGCCACCTGTTTGTTGACCTGTTGTCATCCCGCAGCAAGCGCGGGATGAAAAACAAATTTTTTTTCTCGTGAGAAATTTAACCCGCGTAGTGATCGCACCCCTGAATTTGCGTCAATTTATTTTACAAGAAAAGTGCGATCATTATGTGAGTAAATACGGTACAACTCTGCCACGGTGTGCCAGTCAGATCGGAGCCCTGAAAAACTCGTGCCAGTTCGCCGACTGATCATTTGCACGTAAACAACACTG